>NC_054699.1:43359021-43659021 GCF_016097555.1 Gigantopelta aegis | reverse complement strand
GACAATCCTTGATTAAAAGATGGTAATTTGGTTCAAACTGATTATAACCCATGATATTCCAACCAATTTCCAGCATTGCTAGAATGGTGATTTCCATAATCTCTTTATTTGCTTATTTCCAGACAGCCAAGTTTATGACATTAGACCAGATTGTGGTAGATGCTGATTACCCAGAATGCATCAGGCTTCATTCTTGTTCTGGATTGGACGAACTGCACCAGATTACAGATGTCAAAGGTAACGCAGTCTCTATGGGATTGGGATTTAGCTCAGTCGGTTGAGTGATCGCTTGAGGTGCTTGCATCGCAGGATCAAACCACATCAGTGGATCCATTCAACATTTTTTTTTCTCATTCCAACCAGTGCACCACAACTGGTCAAAAGCCGTGGTATGTGATATCCTGTCTGTGGGAAAGTGCATATAAAAGATCCTATGCTGCTAATAGAAAAATGTAGCAGGTTTCCTCTCTGACTATACATCAGAATTACTAAATGTTTGACATCCAATAGCTGATGATTAATAAATCAATGTGCTCTAGTGGTGTTGTTAAACAAAAGAAACTTTAACTTTTAACCTCTAGTCGTGGGGTGTGATTAAACAAATATTTCATTATTTTGTAAGAATCAAGAAATGCTTTGTAAGACATGACTAATTCTAATTGAAATATTGTTGTTGTTAACTACAGGTCACGATGACATCCAGGCATACAGATACAGCAAGGACAAGACGTTGTCATGGTTACGGCTGAAGGTAATTTATTATTCATACCGTTCAAAATAAACAATACTGAATATAAAATTTAATACACCTGCGACAAAGATTTCCTATTCCAACAGTTGGTAGTTTGTGGGTTCTGTCTGTGGGATGGTGCATATAAAAGATCCTTTGCTACTGATGGGAAAATGTGGCAGGTTTCCTCTCTAAGATTATATCAGAATTACCAAATAATAGCCGATTTTTCGCTCCAGCCGGTGCACCACGACTGGTACGTCAAAGGCCTGTGCTATCCTATCTATGGGATGGTGCATATAAGAGATCCCCTGCTGCTAATCAAAAAAGAGTAGCCCATAAAGTGGCGACTGCGGGTTTCCTCCTTCAATATCTGTGTGGTCCCTAACTATATGTTCGACGCCATATAACCGTAAATAAAATGTGTTGAGTGCGTCGTTAAATAAAACATTTCCTTCCTTTTTTTTAATAGCCGATGATTAATAAATCAATGTACTCTAGTGGTGCCGTTGAACAAAACAAACTTGAACTTTACTCTACAGTGGCTGGGGTGACCTAAGTGATGGTCGATTCCAAAAATTCACAACTGATTGTTGCTGAAAAATTAGATGTAATTGTTCATACTATTTTGAGGGTGGGATTTAGCCTAGTGGGTTGAGTGCTCGCTTGAGATGCTTGCGTCGCAGGATCGAACCACCTCGGTGGATCCATTCAACTAATTGAGTTTTTTCTCGTTCCAACCAGTGCACCACAACTGGTCAAAAGCTGTGGTATATGCTTTTCTGTCTGTGGGAAAGTGCATATAAAAGATCCCTTGCTGCATTAGGAAAAATGTAGCGGGTTTCCTCTGATGACTACGTGTCAGAATTACCAAGTGTTTAACATCCAATAACTGATGATTGTTTAATCAATGTGCTCTGTTGGTATCGTTAAACAAAACAAACTTTTTTTGAAACAATGGCATATTTCCCTATTGATAGTAGTCTGGTCCGAACATCCCAACAGCCAATGAGGTGGCTTCAAAATCTTCCCATGAGTCCTCTGCTTCCTGTTCCGGTCATGTGAATGAATCTTTTATGAATACAGTTAATCTTTTTTCTCCTTCCAACTGGTATACCAAATGGTGTGGTTTGTGCTGTCCTGTCTGGGAAATAAAAAACTAAATACCTTACTACTATTCGGTAGGCATAACCTATGTGGTTTTAATAAATCTGTAATTATGTTTATATTTGGCTTGGCATGGGGAAAACTAGAGAGCAGCTTTATCAGTTTCTCATTTTCTTTTGCAGGTGGAAGCCCTGACTGATGCTATCATAGAAAATAAGATGAACTTGACCAGTGCAACGAGCTCAATATTTATTAAAAGTAACAAATCAGAGTCCATCAGTCGAGGTAATGTCATCATTTGTTCTCACGACGATTACATTTTATCCAACTTCATTGGAATGCTGTACATGATTTTTTTTAACTGGTGATGTTCCAATGATCGATTATAATCAGAAATTGATCAGTTTGGCTCTTCCGATTTGATGATCGATTATTAAAACTCATAATCGATTGTGTAGGAAAATGTTAACTGTAATTGTACCCCTAATGTAGATGCTAGAATTGATTTAAATATGTTGGGGTTAGTGTTTATTTTCATGTCTACATAAATAAAAAGTTATATTAAATAGCTGTTAAAGGTGAAATGTACCATTTGTAGGATCCAGATCCCGGTGAACACGGCAGTGGGTATTCAAATCCTTCTTATGTTAATATAATTCTAACTGATCATGTAATCGAAAGTAGGTCAGTTGGTGCCAGCCGATTATAACCGATGATCGATGATAAAATTCCAATCAATTCCCAACACTATTTTCATTTGCCGATTAGTATCATAACCAGGGCCCTGTTCCACGCAGCGATCTTAGCACTAAGATCACCTTAAGTGTATAACTTCCTTATGCACTTATCGTTCTAGCCAGTGCATGACGACAGGTATATCAAAGGCTGTGGTATGTGCTGTCCTGTCTGTGGGATGGTGCATATGAAGGCTTCCTTGCTACTAATGAAAAAATGTAGAAGGTTTTCTCTCTAACACTCTATGTCAAAACTGTGTTTGACATCCAATAGCCGAAGATTAATAAATCAATGTGCTCTAGTGGTGTCGTTAAACTTAAGGTGCTAAGATCGCTTCGTGGAACAGGGCTCAGGTTTGTAAAACCTGTCAGCAATTGAGGATGTGTAATGGCCGTTTTTTAAGCTAATAAAATTGTGATCAAGGTTGGTAAGCCAGAAATATTCACTGGGAGGGTGGATGTTTAGTTTTTAGGGCTGGAAGGTGGGGAGGACACTGGCATTAGAGACACACTATTACTATTTTTTTTAGTTGTGGGTAAATGGTAACCTTGTTAAAATGAGGCTATTTGTATATCATTTACAGTGATTATATTATTTTCCAGATGAGTATGTGAGATATTCTTGGGGCATCGTGTCTGAATATCTCAGCTCTGACATATCAGAAAGTCTTCGTGAACATTTAGGGTAAGATGTACTTTTTATTAAAAATAAATCTTCATAGCTCTCTGAGATTATGTGTCAAAATTACCAAATGTTTGACATCCAATAGCTGATGATTAATAAATAAATGTGCTCTAGTGCTGTCGTTAAACAAAACAAACTTTTTCAGAGCTCTATGAAAAAGTTATATATATTACCCCAGTTCATCATTGACAATATTTTCTTTACCATATTGAGAACTACCATTTTAGTAGTGCGTCATTCAGCTGACATTTATTTTTATTTTTGTTTTAATTTCTTGTGAGTTGTGGAGTTAACAGTGATTTAATTAAATAATATAGATGTTTTAATATGCTTTTATCACATATATCTTTCTTGTCTTTTTGTCTGTCTCAAGATACTTGTTTTAGTACGACTGGTTATCAAAGGCTGTGGTATGTGCTATCCTGTCTGTGGGATGGTGCATATAAAAGATCCCTTGCTACTAATGGAAAATGTAGCAGGTTTCCTCTCTAATTCTACTGTCAAAATACCAAATGTTTGACATCCAGTAGCTGATGATTAATAAATCAATGTGCTCTATTGGTGTCATTAAACAAAGCAAACTAACTTTATAATTTTTTTGGACTCATTTCAAAAATGATTACTAGTTGAATCTGGCACATCAAACCATTTACTTTGTCTCTTGTCAGTAGTTGTTAGCTCGTGCCATAGGATAGACCTGCTTTATCAGCAGCTGGGGCTAAGGAAGCTGTGTGAAAAAAAGAAGATTTATTAATTATCCGCTATTGGAAGTCAAACAAATGGTAATTTTGACATATATTCTTGAGAGGAAACCTGCTATATTTTTCCGTTAGTAGTAAGGGATCTTTTATACCAGGTATACACCATCCCACAGACAGGCTAGCACATACCACGGCCTTTGATATACCAGTTGTGGTGCACTGGCTGGAACAAGAAATAGCCCAATGTGCCCACCGACAGGGATTGATCCCAAACCAACTACACATCAGTGCAGGCATAGGTTTAAATTTTAGAGTTGTTTTATTTTGTAGAGTATATTCTGCAGCACCTAACATAGTTTTAATTATACTCTTCAAAAAAAGTAGGGGAACCTGAAATATTAATGTTAATATCAACTATTAGACTGAACACATTCCATAGTTTGCACATGCATCATGCAGTTGCCCCGTACACGTGCGTGGAGTGTCATTCTCGATTTTGACAATTTCCAGGAAGGTCGATTAATCACTATGGAACATTATTTCTGTCAATCTTTTTCATTCTGTTGATCATACAGTTGTTATTGTTTTGTTTTTAGTAATTTTTATTGTTTGAATTTGCAATTTACTTATAAAAAACCCGTCAACTTTCAAATTTCACTTCTGACCTCAATCGTCCTTCAAGATCTTTGGGTGGTCATAAAACCTACTGTAATACTGAACTACCGGTTGTAATGTTTGCCCAATTAATTCACTATTATCATATAACCATTACCCACAGCTAATATACCTTACAATTTTAGCCATTGTAAAAAAATTCTTATTAGAGTTTCCCTACTTTTTTTGAAGAGTATATTTTAAAAATTACATTTCCTTTTGTTTCCTTGTGTGTTTTAGAATTTCGGCAGCTGTACCGGAACCGGACACGAAATCTGTTGAAGAACCTCCGGCTAAGGTGAGAAATATTAATTATTACCCGTAGAAGTGGGGAAAGAAAAATTATCTTTTCCTAGGGAAAGAAAAAACAACACAGGCCTCCCAGACCTCCTATATTTCCTATATTTGTTATAGGATCCTATAAAACTCCTATATTGAGATTCATTTCCTATATTTCCTCTATTTGTTATAGGATCCTATAAAACTCCTATATTGAGATTCATTTCCTATATTTCCTCTATTTGTTATAGGATCCTATAAAACTCCTATATTGAGATTCATTTCCTATATTTGTTATAGGATCCTATAAAACTCCTATATTGAGATTCATTTCCTATATTTCCTCTATTTGTTATAGGATCCTATAAAACTCCTATATTGAGATTCATTTCCTATATTTCCTATATTTGACTCAATTGCTTTGCCAAAATGCCGATGAATAAAATATGTTACTGAGTTATATTCGCAGTGAAAGGCAGACAGCCTGTCAGAAATTCAGAAGATGCTTTGAATGTGCACCAACTTTCAAATTATCATGGATATCGGCATGGACTGCTGGCAAGCCTTGGTATATATTTGTTCAGGGTTGAAAATTAACATGAAAACCATGGTCGCCAGCAGGGCCAGTTGAAGAAAAATCTTACTGGCCCATGTCAAATTCAACTAGCCCTCCAATTTAACTAGAATGTTCTTTGTTGAATAATAACCATGTAGTCCGTTTGCGTCCAGGGAACCGATGAATTGGCATGTAACTTCATAACAAATAAAGTTAAAATTCATAGTAGAAACATATTATTAAGTTTTAAACCCATACCAACCCAAATCACATTTAAAGAGAGAAAAATAAATAGTCCAGTATAAATAATAATTACTTTAAAAGTTACCATTAAATGATACAGATTAAATATAATTCTTAATACAGGGATAGAAAAAAAATGCTAGAACAGCCAAGGTATGCAGCTTCACTTGCATAGTCTCTGAAGTAATCGATAATGCAATACAAAGAGACTAAAGGTAGAACTGCGTGTGTTATAGTATATTAGTATGGGAATGACAGTCTTATTTGTGCACCTGTGAGAGGTGGTTCAATATGGAGAACTCTCCAGTAAAGGATCTCCTTGAGAGTGGCTGTCCCCCTAAAGATGAGGCACTAGATAAAGAGTCATTGAATCATCCTCTATTTTGCCAAATACCCAATCGACTCTGCATTGTGCAGAGATACGGCCCTGATTTTCGTATTACGGTTTTTGTCGTTCAGATTACGTTGGATTTATCCTATGCCGTTTTATAAATATATATTGTTTTTATTTACACTGAATATTTTATCCCCAAAAACATTATTTCAGATGATATGGGTTTACAATTCAATAAATTAATATGTTTTTATATGAATTTTATCTTTACGCCTACATGCCAGTTAATTGACTTTTGAAATAATCTATGTAGTAATGGAACATTTCATTGTTAGTGTGAGTTAAAAGTACATGTTAAAATTTTATTTCTGTCCTAGAATAATAATTAAATAGCTAATTAAATACAATTAATACATTGAATAATGTCAAAAAGTAGGTCTACTAAATAATTATGGCGTATCCAGTCTATTAATCCGACAACTTAAAAAAAAACACCCCCCAAAAACATAATGCCTCGGACCAAAATCTCAGAAGCTGAGGCCGAGTCTGGTAAGTCTGGTGTTGTCGAAATATAGAACATGTTCTATAATGTTGTCTGTTACCAGATCTGTAGTTCGCGCCAGCACAATAGCGGTGTCTTTTGTCACATTCAGTTCAGTTTCAGTGCGTTAATTTTTCACCTGGTACCATATTCACCAGATTCTAAAATCAACTGTCACCCAATGGACTACCTTTGTGAAATCCATAGTCGCCCATAGCCAATAAAGGTCGCTACGGACAACCGGGCGACTGCTAATTTTCAACCCTGTTTGTTGAGATAGTAGACGGTATCTTGTGTACATATGCAAGGTAAGAACATACCATTAGTAATGTAAATGTCTTTAAAAATCTGTGTAAAATGCCTATAATCATGATAATCGGTCCCAATTTTCCTATAAAACTCCTGTATTTGACCTCAAAATTCCTATAAGACTCTAATATTTTGATATGCAAATTCCTATATTTCCTATATTTTAATATGTACAAGTGGCTGGGAGGCCTGACAACATTTCTTCCCCTAGATATGTTTTGACGTCATAATCAGTGCTTTACTGTAGGCGTTGACAGCAGATAATTAGGACCTGATAGTGAAGAGAAAAAGAAGGAAGTTACAGTCACGTAACCGGAACTAGAGGGAGTATGCAGTAGAAGAATTTAGGCCATCCCATTGGCTGTTGGGATGTTTGGACCAGACCATTAGCGTGGTGGGGGGGGGGGGGGGGTGCACTTGTTTTGAGGACAGGTAATGTATCCATAAAAGAGAAAACACTCCAAGTGTTCTCCAGTTTCCATGGTGGCAGTCATGTCAACAACTAACTTATGTCATCAGCAATACCTTCATCACAGCTATGATACAACGCTATCTCTTTTTCTCAACTTGCAGATTTGTTTTCAATAATTGTATCATGAAAATCTTTCATAATATGATGAAAATTGATAATGGGTAATGAATAGAATACCAAACTCTGTGTATTTTGCACTCATGAATTGATCAATTCGCTTGTGCAAGATAAATGGTATTACAGAGTAGCAAGTTGAGTATTTTCTCATTTTATTTCATTTCATTTCATTTTCTTGCTTATATCCAATTAAGGTTCAAGCACACTCTCCTGGGCACACACCTCAGCTATCTGGGCTGTCTGTCCAGGACAGTGAGTTAGTGGTTGGTGAGAGAGAAGGTCTTACACCTACCCATTGAGTCGTTAAAACTCACTCTGGGTGGGAGCCGGTACCGGGCTGCGAACCCCATATCTACAAGCCTTATGTCCGATGGCTTAACCACGACACCACCGAGGTCAGTCTTCTCTAAAAACAAGAACTATAGAAGTAGAAGGGAAGTAAGCTTGCTCTAATGACTGATTTTCTTGAGACTTGTGTCAGAAAAACCATCTACAAAAGGGCTCGTGCCAGAAACTATTATAATATTCTAGTGAGCACTGCTCACCTAACTCAGTTGGATAATCAATATAAATTATATTTGAAATTTTAGCAGGTCACACTGACTTCAGTTGTAATCTTTTTACTAAATAATCAATTATTATTTTTGTTCTTCCTCAGAGAATGAAGGTCGAAATTGCTCCCACTGAAGATTACAGCCAATCAGGAATGGCAAAGAAATCGTCAAAGGTATTCTGTAAAAACAATTCCTATTATTCGTAACATTTCAAAATAAACAACAATTGTCATTTATTTTCTCATTGTGGGAGTTTCGTACATGCTTTTGTACTCCAGATAAGGGAACACTATTTAATGTGCATCATCGTTCTGTTCAAGTTTAAAATCACTGTACCACCAAAAACGGCTCTTTGGTGAATGTTACATTCTAAAATTAAAAGTTACAAACTCTTTTTACACATATTTTGGAACTCTTGTTGCAGTAGTTAAAAAGAAAAATACTATCTTATTAAAAAATTCATCAAATATACATTTTGAATGTTACTGTAGTAGAGAACCATGGTTTAAATGTGTTAATATGCATTAACTCACCAATTATGCTCCCAAAACATCACTTAACCGGACAATGGTTATTTAGATTAAAATTTTTGAATATCGTCCCCTGCCAGATGTGTGAAACATATCGAAAAATACCAGCAACTAGAGAATATAATAATAACCATAGGCATAATCACATATTCACTGACCAACCATCATTTGAAATGAGGCTTCATTTCACTTTCTAAAGCCTGCAACTCGCAGATAAAGTTGATAATATCATATTTTATTCCTATAGATTACAGTGATTTGAGTGCTGAGAATGACTACACCGTAACTTGATTTTATAAAGTAGTTACATATGACCCTGATGTTAAATTTGTATGTATTGTAATTCTTTCTTTGTTTTTTTCATTTTGTTTGTTTTCAGGATGCGAAGATGACCCAAGCACAGAAGAAATTGAAAAAGGTCGATAAATCAGGGATGAAATCTCTCTCAAGTTTCTTTTCGCCTAAAGCCAAAACTTGAAATATGTAGTATTTCTTGTACGGGCATTTCCAGATGAAAATAAGTGGGGATTGGGGTAGAGACATCTAAATTAGATGTTATTTTTGATGGATCTTTTGTTTTCTTATGTAACTCATAGGCCTGCTAATTAAAAAATTAATTGGTAGTGTAGTTATGATGTAACATTGACTTCCTAACCCCATTTTACTACAGAACCCCACTCAACGATTTTTGGAAAAGGCCAAATTAAATGTATAGAAATGTGCGCTTCCATAAAGACTGTACTAAGACATAAATAACATGTATGAACACTTAAGAAGTAAATCTGATGCGATGTTTGATTAGTGATCCAATTTAAAGTGATGGTGAAATTTATTGTGGTGCAAATTGTAAACTAACAACCAATATAAAAGAAAACTGTTTGATGCAAGATGTATCGGACTAGCATCAGTATAAGTCTAGTGGAAAACAACAAACTAATTTGGTAATTGCCAAAATGTACTCTTTTTATTTTGCTACATGGTTATTTAATCAAGAGAGATAATTCTGTCTTTCATTTTTGTTATTTTAGAGTTAATGGCCTTGTCATCTTTACTGTTATGTTTTGATACGGGTCTTTTTCATACATTCACAAATACATTTCAATGAAATATGATTCCCACATTGCCTTAAATATACACAGGGTCAAATACGTAATGTACCCTAATTGCCAAAAAACGACATTTTGCAGGTTGTATTTTCCAGTGAAATAAAAATATTACATTCTTGTTTACTGGTATTGTGTTATATTGTTTTCTATATAACAATACCTAAATAACGTTTTAACATTGCTATATTTGTGAATTTCAGTAAAGCAAGACTTACTGCAATGCTTAAAACTAGAATGGAATTTTATGATTTTTTTTTTATTTTTTTAACAATACTGTAAATTTTTAAACTATGGCTATTTGGTGTTGAACAATTATTTCAATATTTTGCTCGAAAGATAAAAGAGGAAACCCGCTGCTATAATATGGGCTACGTTTATCAATAAAGTGACTCAGAATCTTCTTTGGCCTTTAATATACCACTCATAAGTGATTGAAATAGTAAAAAAAAAACTTAGTCTGTTGAGAAGAATGGATTCTGTGACCCATGAATCATCACAGGACACACATAAACCATTAAAAATACAGCTTACACTAATCAATATTGTACAGATTTATGGTAACCAAAAATTGTTGTTTATATATTGTTAATAATGAAGCTGTGAGAAGAGGGCGGGGTGTAGCCCAGTGGTAAGGTGCGTGGTCAGTGTCGGATCGATCCTCGTTGGTGGGCCATTTCTCGTTCCAGCCAGTGCACCACGACTGGTATATCAAAGGCCATGGTATGTACTGTCCTGTCTGTGGGATGGTGCATATAAAAGATCCCTTGCTGCTAATGAAAAAGAGTAGCCCATGAAGTGGCGACAGCAGGTTTCCTCTCAATATCTGTGTGGTTCTTAACCATATGTCTGATGCCATATAACCGTAAATAAAATGGGTTGAGTGCGTTGTTAAAAAAAAAAAAAAAAATCTTTCTTTCTGTGAGAAGAGTTTAGCTTTTGACATTTACGTATAATCTTGTTTATTCGGTATTTAAAGTTATTGCCTGAGGTGCTTGAGTCGAAGGATCAAATCCCCTGGATCAACCATTCTCTAATTAAGTTTTTTTCTGACCCTACCAGTGCTCCAGGTATAGTACATGTGTTCTATTTGTGGGAAAGTGCATCAACAAGATCCCTTTCTGTTAATAGGAAAATGTAATAGTTTTCCTCTGAAGACTACGTCACACAATTACCAAATGTAGATTTCCTCTAAGATATATATATATATATATATATATATATATATATATATATATATATATATATATATACATTTTTGTATATATGTGCTCTTCAAAAAAAGTAGGGGAATCTGAAATATTAATGTTAATATCAACTATTAGACCGAACATACGTTTTGACCACAGACATCCTAGTAAAGAACGTTCAGGTCTGTTTATGAACACACCGAAACACATTCCATAGTTTGCACATGCATCACGCAGTTGCCCCGTACACGTGCGTGGGGTGTCGTTCTTGATTGTAATAATTTCCAGGAAGGTCAATTGATCACTGTGGAACATTATTTCTGTTAATCTTTTTCATTCTGTTGATCATACAGTTGTTATTGTTTTCTTTTTAGTCATTTTTATTGTTTGAATTTGCGATTTATTAATTTAAAAAAAATGTCAACTTTCAAATTTCACTTCTGACCCCAGTCGACCTTCAAGATCTTTGGTGGTCATAAAAACTACTGTAATACTGAACTACCGGTTGTAATGTTTGTCCTACCGGTCTCGGTGGCGTCGTGGCAGGCCATCGGTCTACAGGCTGGTAGGTACTGGGTTCGGATCCCAGTCGAGGCATGGGATTTTTAATCCAGATACCGACTCCAAACCCTGAGTGAGTGCTCCGCAAGGCTCAATGGGTAGGTGTAAACCACTTGCACCGACCAGTGATCCATAACTGGTTCAACAAAGGCCATGGTTTGTGCTATCCTGCCTGTGGGAAGCGCAAATAAAAGATCCCTTGCTGCCTGTCGTAAAAAGAGTAGCCTATGTGGCGACAGCGGGTTTCCTCTAAAAACAGTGTCAGAGTGACCATATGTTTGACGTCCAATAGCCGATGATAAGATAAAAAATCAATGTGCTCTAGTGGCGTCGTTAAATAAAACAAACTTTACTTTTTTAATGTTTGTCCCATTAATTCATTATTATTATATAACCATTCCACACAGCTTACAATTTTGGCAATTTTAAATTCTTATTAAGAGTTCTACTTTTTTTAAAGAATATATATACATACATATATCTATATATACATACATGTATATAATTTCAGAATTAACAAATCTGCTGTCCTATCTGTAAAAAAATGCTAATGGAAAAATGCAGCAGCTTTCCTCTAAAATACCGTAACAATTACCAATGTGCTCTAGTGGTGTCATTATTAACAAAACAAATTCGAGTAGCAGAAAGAGATCTTTATATTATGTATTTTCCTACAGACAGGACAGCACATACCATGCCCTTTGATATACCAGTCAAGTGGCAACAGGTTAGGACCCCCCAAAAAACACCAGTCATGAGAAGTGACGCCGGTTTGGGAAGTTATAATAACTTCCTAAACAACTAGTAGGCTGCCAGTGGTTGGACATGGTGGGGGGTGGGGGTGATGGGATGCCGAGAGTTAGGGTATTCTTTGGGGCTATATGCGTAGGCGGTTCGGCCTTAGGTTTTGTGTAGGGCTGGCCTCCCCTCCCTCCCGACCCTCACCTGGTCACACCAGTGTTTAAAATATGACTGGCAGCCCCTTTCCTCTTAACCTCCCATGGGCTTAATGAATATTGTTTAAGAATTATTATTAATTTTAGACCAGCCCATCTAAATTTGCGCCGAAAATATATTATATTAATAATTTATATAGGTTAGGAATGTTAATATTTTTCTTTAAGGGCGCAGCCAAAACTTTTTAACCCCAACTCTCCCCTTTTTATACTTTTGGCGTTAATATTCAAAGTTTCCCCTATTTGTTAGGTTATCCCTGTCCCGAGTCAGACCCCCGATCCTATCGGAGGCCGGACTCGGGATAGGCGTGTTCGAAACCCTAGTGGTATATGGACACGTTAAACCAGTTACTAAGCTAAGCTAAGTCATGATAATGGGTCCATCGAGCGGTTTCGATCCTACAACCCTAGCTTTACCGACGGAGCTAAATCTCGCCCCTTCTACAACTTATCGTAAGTTATTTTTGTGATTGTAAATGGTATCAGTAGATACTAACTTTTGCGAGGGGTGTGGCGATTCCCTTAGTACATATTTGTCAAAATCACAGGCCAAATATAAAATTGGGGGGGGGGGGGGGGGGGGGGGGGGGGGGGGGGTGAATGCAGTAAAAAGAATCGGGGGGGGGGACAGTAATATGGGGGTCATCTAAAGTTACGGAAACAAAAAAAAGTGTCGTATAATCTATACGACACCACTAGACCACATTGATTCAGTAATCATTGGATAATAAACATTTGGTAATTTTGACATAGTGTTAGAGAGGAAAACCGCTACATTTTTCCATTGGAAGCAAGGGATTTTTTTTAATTTATATATGCACCATCCTATAGACAGGATAGCACATACCAAGGGTTTTTGATATACCAGTCGTGGTGCACTGGCTGGAACAAGAAATAGTCTAATTTGCCCTCCAATGGGAATTGACTTGTAAACTAATTGAACACTTTTTGTGTTTGTTCAGTGGTGGAGCCATTGCCCCCACTAGTTAGCTAGGCCTTTCATATTTAGAAAATTTTAGACATTTCATTTTCAACACTGATCGATATATAGTGATTGACTTAATTCGCTGTAAGCAGCTTCGCATCACTGGTTTTTGCTGTTTTACTATGCGTAACTGTTCGATATAATCGTTGGTGCATCCAAAACATGTTAATCTTTTGTGCATCAAAAGCATGTTATTTATTACTAGCCTTTGTACCTATACTCTTGTCATGTCATGTCATAGGGTTTTACGTGCACATTCAGAACAAGCTGTTGTAGCGCACGCCTGTCATCCATGACAGGAAAGGTGGGGGGAGGGGAGAGGAGGGACTGCCTGCACTGGCAGGTGCAAGGGAGCATTAATAGCCCGATCAAATCGGTAGCAGGCGGGTGACCTATACTCTAGTTATCAGGAGCTTATGTAGTGGGTGGGATTCAGACGTAGAAACTCCCCTGCTCAGGCAAATTTCGCCTGATGCGCGGTCGGTCTAGGATCGATCCCCATCGGTGGGCCCATTGGGGTATTTCTCGTTCCAGCCAATGCACCACGACTGGTATATCAAAGACCGTGGTATGTGCTATCCTGTCTGTGGGATGGTGCATATAAAATATCCCTTGCTGCTAATCGAAAAAGAGTAGTCCATGGTGTGGAGACAGCGGGTTTTCTATCTCAATATCTGTGGTTTTTAACCGTGTCTGACGTCGTTAAATAGAATATTTCCTTCCTTCATGTTTCGACACCCCACCACACACACACACCACCACCACCACCACACATGACGTGGCACGTTACAGTGTTGACACCCCTCCCTGCTAAAATTTCTGCACTCGCGACTGGTTATCTTATGCCGTGCTTCATTGGCGAGTCGGAGCGGGACATAGCCCAGTGGTAAAGTGCTCGCTCGATCCGCGGTCGGTCTGGGATCGATCCCCGTCGGTGGGCCCATTGGGCTATTTCTCGTTCCAGCCAGTGCACCACGACTGGCATATTAAAGGCCGTGGTATGTACTACCCTGTCTGTGGGATTGTGCATATAAAAGATCCCTTGCTGCTAATCGGAAAGAGTAGCGACAGCGGGTTTCCTCTCTCAAAATCTGTGTGGTCCATAATCATATGTCTGATGCCATATAACCGTAAATAAAATATGTTGAGTGCGTCGTTAAATAAAACATTTTCTTCCTTCATTGGCGAACCGGCATCGTGGTTAGGCTATCGGTCTACAGGCTGGTAGGTACTGGGTTCGGATCCCAGTCAAGGCATGGGATTTTTAATCCAGATACCGACTCCAAACCCAGAGTGAGTGCTCCGCAAGGCTCAATGGGTAGGTGTAAACCACTTGCACCGACCAGTGATCCATAACTGGTTCAGCAAAGGCCATGGTTTGTGCTATCCTACCTGTGGGAAGCGCAAATAAAAGATCCCTTGCTGCCTGTCGTAAAAGAGTAGCCTATTTGGCGACAGCGGGTTTCCTCTAAAAACAGTGTCAGAATGACCATATGTTTGATGTCCAATAGCCGATGATAAGATAAAAATCAATGTGCTCTAGTGGCGTCGTTAAATAAAACAAACTTTACTTTTTTCCCTTCATTGGCGCGTCAAAAACATCTTATTAATTAATAGCGTTATACCTATACTGTAGTTATTGTATGCACTGGTTCATTATGTTAAAGTTCAACCTATTTTTGTGCTTATATCCCATTAAGGTCCAAGCACGTTGTCCTGGGCACACACCTCAGATATCTGGGTTGTCTGTCCAGGACAGTGGGTTAATGGTTAGTGAGAGAGAAGAGGGTGTAGTGGTCTTGCACCTACCCATTGAGTCGTTAAAACTCGCTCTGGTTGGAAGCCGGTACCGGGCTGCGAACCCAGTACTTACTACCAGGCTTATGTCCGATGGCTTAACCACGACACCACCGAGGCCGGTTCATTATGTTCAGTTTGATCCAAAATTATGGCATGAATGATTAGATGATATTTGCATAACTATCGAACTATACTAAGTAAATAAGCAAACACAAAATGTCTCATTTCATATTTATATTTTAAAATATTCAATTTTGGACATTTGTAACTGACACAAAATGCTCATCGAACAAAAAAATGTTTAACGACACCACTAGAGCACATTGATTCATTAATCATCGGCTATTGAATGTCAAACATTTGGTAGTTTTAATATATAATCTTAGAGAGGAAACCCGCTGCATGTTTCCTTTATTAGCAGGGGGTCTTTTATATGCACCATCCCACAGACAGGATAACACATACCACAGCCTTTCATATACCAGATGTGGGCACTGGCTGGGACGAGAAATAGCCGAATGGGCTCACCGACGGGGATCGACCCCAAACCGACCGCGCAACAATCGAGCGCTTTTCCACGTCCCGGTCCTAGAAAACTCAAATGACATTTTGTTTGTGTTTGTTCAGTGGTGGGGATCATTGACCTTAAAAATAAGCTAGACAGTTCATATTTAGAATCGCAGTAAACAGTTTCGCATCACTGGTTTTTGAAGTTTTACTATGCATAATTGTCCGATATAATCGTTGGTGCATCCAAAACGTTCAATGTATCGTCAGTGCATCAAAAACATGTTATTTATTAATAGCTTTGTACCTATACTGAAGTATTAGCTGAGGGTGTGGGGTGTGGGGTTCGGACGACGAAACTTTCCTGATCAAGCAAAGTTTCTTCTTCTTTTTTGTTTAATACATCCCCCAACACCTTCGCTCGTTACAGTCTTGACATCCCTCCCTGCTAAAATTCCTGCACACGCTGATTGATTATTTTATGTCGTGCTTCATTGGTGCGTGTAAAACATCTTACTTATTAATAGCGTTGTACCTATACTGTAGTGTTTTTATGCAATTGTTCATTATGTTCAAACAGTCGTATTCAAAATTCTTGTATAAATGATTAGATGATACTAAGCAACAAAACAAACAAACAAACAAAAAACCTTATTTTTTTTGCATTTCAAATCTATAGTATATTTTGAAATATTAATTGTGGACAGTTGTATTGTACACAGGGCCGGATTTAGACCTTGGGGGGCCCGGGGCACTTCAGGTTCGGGGTCCCCTCAACATATAAATTAAATTACATGACAAATAATAAAATTAACTAATTTTATTATTATTACATTTTTAAAAAATAAAAGTCCTTAGTCTGGGGGCCCCTCCAGCGGTGAGGGGGGGGGGGGGGGGGGGGCATTTGCCCCCGTATAAATCCGGCACTGATTGTACACAAAATGCTCGTTGAACAGTACGATGTAAAATGGAAATCCTCGTTATTTGCATGCACAAGGCTAGCTCGAGTCACCTCTAGCCCTCCCCTTATCGATACGTTGTAGGGGAGCGCTGGAGGGGACTGTGTGTAATACTTCGGCAATCGTCGACAGCCAAATGGTAGGCAACTACTGTGTCTAAAATGCACATTTTTCCAAATCTGATGCCACATAGCTTTAGTTTGATTATTCTCGAGTCAAGTCACAACATATCAATGGTTAGAGATGACTCGAGCTAGCACAAGGCAGGTCCTTTAGATGGCCAGTATAACGTATAACCCCTATCTTGGCTAGCTATATACATTGTATATACTGAACAATAGCAACAACAACAACAACTAATAATAATAATAATAATAATAATAATAATAAACCTAAGAATTAGGGTTTCCACGAGTACTCGAATAATACTCTGGCATGGGGCGAGTCTAGCAAGACTTGAGTCAGTTCGTGAACTGGGGCCTAATTCACTAAACTCTCGTAACTTTGCGATCTCGCAGTGAAATGCTAAAAGACTTGCAAAGAGGATGCTTTATTGTCTAGCAGAGCCTGAGACACCTTTGTGAATTAGGCCCCAGGTCTCTTAGTACCCGTGCAAAGAAGAGCACTCGCATTTACTTAAACTAATTTACGTCATTTTGCCATATGCTTGCTGCCGATTACCGGCCTCGGTGGCTGGTAGGTACTGGGTTCGCAGCTCGGTACCAGCTCCCACCCTTAGCAAGTTTTAACGACTCAATGGGTAGGCGCAAGACCACTACATCCTCTTCTCTCACTAACCACTAACCATGTTTCTGATTATAAAGATATATATATATATATATATGTTGACTGAAAAGTAGCATATAATAGCTTTAGCCAAATGCTAATATGAATGAATGTTGTTATTCAGAATCGGGCATTTTGGTTTAATTTGGACAAAAATCAGCAAGCACCCCACCCCCTCACCCCACCACCACCACAAAAATGGGATCCTATACGCCTATGACATTGTCGTCGGTGGGAATTAATTTGGTTGTATACATCCTACATCCAATTCTCGGTCTAAATTCTAACGGTTATAGATTTTCCAGCCAGTATACGTCCACGAAAGGGAGTCAGTTGCCAATTTCAATTAGATGGACTGTTAGAGGTAATGATTTTTTGTTCAGCATCACTTTGGTCTCTGGCGTTCTGGCAGATCCAAGGTGTTCCGACGATATTCAGAGGAACATGCCTCTCCATTGAACTCTGGGATAGATGTGGGCAGACGACACTCTATTGACGTTGCCAATAATCCAGACGGTATCCACCACTTCAGCCAAATCAGATATTAATTTGAGACTGTTTTTGCTTCACTGTTGCAAAGGGTTCTACGGGGATATTGGATTTCATTCCAATTCCTATTTTCACTTTCGTTTTAATCTTGGGATTCGTAACTTTTATTGAATGCTTGAAAGTTGCTTCACCTAAAACATATTTGCTAATTTTTGTATAGAAATGTAAATCTTTAAAATATATGTATATATGTATCTAAGAATTACAACCAAATAATTTAATTTGCTAATAGAAACATTCATTTTATTCGAACAACTATAAATAGTTAAACATATGACGTCACAGTTATGCGTACATGTTTTGCAGCCAAATTGAATGTCTACTGATAACTATTGAAGGAAGGAAGGAAATATTTTATTTAACAACGCACTCAAAACATTTTCTTTACAGTTATATGGCGTCAGACATATGGTTAAGGACCAGATAGATATTGAGAGAGGAAACCCGCTGTCGCCACTTCATGGGCTACTCTTTTCGATTAGCAGCAAGGGATCTTTTATATGCACCATCCCATAGACAGGATAGCACATACCACGGTCTTTAATGTACCAGTAGTGGTGCACTGGCTGGAGCGAGAAATAGCCCAATGGGCCCACCGACGGGGATCGATCGGTAATGAAAAAAAGAAGTTTTTATTGATACGATACGTGATGTAGATTTTTGTACATACATGTACTTTTAAAATTTGTTTTACCATAGATTATTGGGGAAATCTGGGGTCTCGATGAGTCCAAACTATTGGACTTGAGTGCTCCTGGGTCAAACTCGACCCGGACCCGAGTACCCGACACTTACACTAGAATCATGTTGTGTTTTAATGAATAGGATGATCATACTTGGCCAAGGCCTTCAAAACTCTTGTCTGTTTAATAACAAACTAAGAATTCAGCAGCTGTTGAAGGCATCACTTGCCAAACCTGCCATGGACAAAAGACTAATTATTCTCCTGGTGTACAAATTTGCCGACAGTAGAGGACGTCCCATCACTACAAATGTTGTCAGGCTGAAGTAGATACAGCCTTATCACTTACTGTAAATCATAAAATATTAGCGATCGTCAAATTTAGCGAAATTCAAATAAGAGATATTAAAGGGACAGACCCTAGTTTCAGTCCATGAAAATGCACACTAAGTTTAATTAATCTACAAACCTGTAACACATTTGGGTAAAATTACAACTGAGTGAAACCTGAGTCTGTGACTTTCAAATGGTGAAATATCCTCTAAAAATAGACTAAAACTCGACTCCATAACTGTTACTTCTCAGACGCACGTGCGTTTTTTAAAATATGAGAAATGCATTTTGTGATATTAAAAACACCAGGATGACCAAAAACACTTCGAATGTACGGAAATGGATAACCTAAACAATAAAATCTAAGTAAAGTATGATTTCGGTTATCAAAAACGGCTCTAATAGTGAAAATTATGCCTTAGTGTTTAAAAACTAGGGTATGTCCCTTTAAGGACATAGAACTTTAGCGAGGTTGTCATATCAGAAACTAAAAAATAGAATAAGCTTAAGCTGTAGGATCAGCTGAAATAATGTTTTGACGAATGTTGATGTTAAGCAGCTTACAGACATCTTGAATGTAGTAGAAAATTGCAGTAATGTGCATGCTGACTAACTACTGTTGTTTGCTATCCTTGCGGTTTAATCAATAGTATGTAACTATTGTTGCTAGTTCAGTTAAAGGGACATTCCTGAGTTTGCTGCAATTGTTAAGATGTTATCGACTAACAGAGACTTTTTAATGACTGAAATTACTTCGTTCTAATATTTGTACAGTACTAGGTTAAATTTAATTTTATTTCCTAAAAAAAAAGATGTTTTCGTACGTACGAAATTATTTGAAGACAAAATCCAGTTTGGGCTTCCTACAAATATTAAGACGACCAGAAACGTGTAGAATGCGTCGTTAAATAAAACATTTCCTTCCTTCCTGATATTCTAAACAAGAAAATATATTTAATATGTAAGTTTAATCGTAGAATCGTTTAATCGTAGTCGGAAACATCTTACAATGTAGCAAACTCGGGAACGTCCCTTTAATTACAGACAAAACAATCGCACAGATGGTTTTGTCGGAACAGTCCGTTACATATGTCTCTTTAAATTTCGGGTCATGAAATATTAACGTCATGTATGAACTCGCTAAATTCGCTAACATGTTATGCTCGCGAACATTTCCTTATTTACAGTAGTTTATATACGTACAACTCCGCACCACTGATGTCAGTAGTCATCGCCACTAACGATATTCATAATTATGTCAGTGCATGATGCAACATTCATTCCTGTATGTTCTGTATATTGAGGAAAGGAAAGAAAGAAAGGAATGTTTTATTTAACGACGCACTCAACACATTTTATTTACGGTTATATGGCGTCAGACATATGGTTAAGGACCACACATATTTTGAGAGGAAACCCGCTGTCGCCACTACATGGGCTACTCTTTCCGATTAGCAGCAAGGGAACTTTTATTTGCGCTTCACAGGCAGGATAGCACAAACCATGGCCTTTGTTGAACCAGTTATGGACCACTGGTCGGTGCAAGTGGTTTACACCTACCCATTGAGCCTTGCGGAGCACTCACTCAGGGTTTGGAGTCAGTATCTGGATTAAAAATCCCATGCCTCGACTGAGATCCGAACCCAGTACCTGCCAGCCTGTAGACCGATGGCCTAACCACGACACCGAGGCCGGTTTGTGGAAAGGTTCACACATATGGAAGTCACTTTGTAACGAAATAATGACCCTAGCTGTCATCACCGCTTGACTGGATCTGATGGTAACTGTCGTATTTCTGGACATGGTAAAAGGGCTATATATGAAAAACGTACTACAAAACAAAGAAGCTCGAGCTCCCCTAGATCACTTCCCATCCCCATTGAAACCGTGGAAGTCATTAACACCTGTGTATTGTAACATAAATAGCTAAAACCTTTCAGAAACCTGGGATAAAAGTGACACTAACAACATAAAACAGAAACAGTAAAGTTTCCGCCAGAGACTGGTTTTACGAACAACACTGATTAAGCACCAGTTGCCTAGCCTTCATCTATCTCTGTGATTCCTTTCTCACATACCCAGTTTCTGTTGGTCTTGGTTAGAGCTAGCACTCCAGTGCAATCCAGTACACGGGCCGTAACATATGTTGACAGCTTAGCTTCAGTATATGATCGATCCAGTACACAGACCGTAACATATGTTGACAGCTTAGCTTCAGTATATGATCGATCCACCACACAGACCGTAACATATGTTGACAGCTTAGCTTCAGTATATGATCGATCCAGTACACAGACCGTAACATATGTTGACAGCTTAGCTTCAGTATATGATCGATCTAGTACACAGACCGTAACATATGTTGACAGCTTGGTCTCAGTATATGATCTGTTAAGTTTTGTGAGACTGACTAGGTTTCAGTTATAAGTTATATTCATTGAATTTACAATTCCAATGACATAAAAGTATTTTGAAATATATTGCGCTTTCCATTGTTTCAATATGGCTGCCAGGACAAAATGGCATCAGATTGTAAAAAGGACCCATAAGATTGTGAAGGTCCTGTTTAGTGGAAATAGAAACCTCATTTATTATTATATCTCTGTTAGTTCAAGGGTTCCAGCAGTTTCTAATTTTAAATATGAAGAACAGCGGTCATCTTGGATTTGAAGATCAACATGATCTTATATTTCAAAAATAATATCACCAATAGAAACACTTTTCACTTATGATCTAACCCAAATAACTATTTCAAGAGCTCTGACGTTTTGTAATTATCAATGTGGTGAACAACAGCCATCTTGGATTTGAATTTTAAAATGCCTTCAAATTACAAAAATACCCCCACTAGAAGATTAGCATCCTCTGTGTAATGGGAACAGACACCTTATTCGTGATTGTAACTTATATATTAAGTGAGATATGACATTTTTTAATTTCCAATATGGCTGCCGGCAGACATTGATATCGATTTGGCACTCTAATAGAGTTAGCTGGAACTTTCGCGAGGTACATGGGGACTAATTGTTTTCTAAAGGTCTCAAAGACGTGAAATCCACCCTAAAACGTTGGTCCCCCCAAAATGGTCACGGGGCAGTCATATTCGACTCCACTATAACGAGACTATTGTGAACGTGAGTCAGTCGACATCGGGATTGCAGAAAACTATAATGTAGGACACGACATAAGCTATTAGTTTCCTTCTACAGTTCACGACACAACAAACCTTTATAGTCACAGTTTTACCTTTCATTCTACAGTTCAAGACACAACAAGCCTTTATGGTCATAGTTTTACTTTTCCTTCTACAATTCGCGACACTACAAACCTTTATAATCAAAGTTAAACATTTCTTTCTACAGTTCACAACACAACAAACAGTTATAGTTATACACTGTACCTTTCCTTCTACAGTTCGCGACACAACAAAAATTTATAGTAAAGTTAAACATTTCCTTCTACAGTTCACGACACAACAAACTGTTATAGTCATAGTTATACATTCCCTTCTACAGTTCGCGACACAACAAACCTTTATAGTCAAAGTTAAACATTTCCTTCTACAGTTCACGACACAACAAATTATTATAGTCATAGTTATACAGTTCCTCCTACAATTCGCGACACAACAAACCTTTATAGTCAAAGTTAAACATTTCCTTCTACAGTTCGCGACACAACAAACGTTTATGGTAATAGTTAAGCATTTCCTTCTACAGTTCGCGACACAACAAACCATTACAGTTATCGTTAAACCTTTCCTTCTACAGTTCGCGACACAACAAACCTTTATAGTCAAAGTTAAACATTTCCTTCTACGGTTCATGACACAAGAAACTGTTATAGTCATAGGTATATCTTTCCTTCTACAGTTCGCGACACAACAAACCTTTATGGTAAGAGTTAAGTATTTCCTTCTACAGTTCGCGACACAACAAACCATTACAGTTATCGTTAAAACATTTCCTTCTACAGTTCGCGACACAACAAACCTTTATAGTCAAAGTTAAACATTTCCTTCTACAGTTCACGACACAACAAAGCTTTATAGTCAGTTAAACCTTCCCTTCTACAGTTCGCGACACAACAAACCTTTATAGTCAAAGTTACACCTTTCCTTCTACAGTTCGCGACACAACAAAAAGTTATAGTGGTAGTCATACCTTTCCTTCTACAGTTCACGACACAACAAACCTTTATAGTCAAAGTTAAACATTTCCTGCTACAGTTCGCGACACAACAAACCTTTATAGTCAAAGTTAAATCCTTTCCTTCTACAGTTCGCGACGCGATAAACTTTCTTTCTGCAAACAATACGAAAAAACTCAACGTTTCTGAAATCGAAACCAAAGATAACTATTTTTAGAAATTACAGAGACTATATTTTGAATAAGGTCAATTTATATTTTGAAGACTAAATGCTGTAAATATGTATCGTGGTAATTAAAAAAAAGAAGTTAAGTTATGAATTAACATGGGTTATAGCTCGTGTACGTATACAAGGTATATATATATATACGATATATATAACGTTTAAAAATGAGTCCTTTTTTTTCTTTTTTTCTTTTTCTTTTTTTCTTTTTCCTATTTCCTACGCCCCCTCCTTTCACACACAACTAGGAAACTGAACTTTTTCAGAGTAGACTATATTTATTTTTACAAAAAAAAAATTCTTTCGCACCAAAGCCACCCACTCTCCAGCAAAATACCACTCCATACGCCGTCAATGCCACTGATGCCAGCTGTCGCAGCCAACCAATTTCGGTATAGTAGTCTTAGTCGACAACGACTGACAACTGATTGTATTAATACGCCAAGACGCTGTCTGGCAGACGAGAGAACAGGCAGCAATAATATAATCTCCGTCAATGTGATTGGATAAAAACAAATCAATCCCCAAAACTTTCCCGACGAAAAAGAAACCCACGCACTAAACGATAATTCAAACGGATCTCTGTGACGAGAAAAATCCCCCAAATCGCATTTGATACAGCCTGAGGGAAAATATAGCTCGACGTTCAATCATCGCGGAGACGAAGTTGATTGATTTTAGATTGAAACAAGAGACCCATTTAGCATGTGTGATTCAAGTTAGGAGTTCGACAAGATAAGACCGAGCCATGTTTAAACAGAAAATAAACGATGTGCAAATTAAATTATTTTAACATTGCTGGACATCTCTGAATGTGAAAAGTGTCTTTATTCAGGCGGGACGTAGGCAAGCCAAGTGGTAACCTAAACCACTCGCCTGATGCGCGGTCGGTCTAGGATCGATCCTCGTCGATGGCCCATTGAGCTATTTCTCGTTCCATCCAGTGCACCACGACTGGTATATCAAAGGCTGTCGTATGTGCTATCCTTTCTGTGGGATGGTGCATATAAAAGGTCCCTTGCTACTAATGGTAAAATGTAGCAGGTAAGACTATGTCAAAATTACAAAATGTTTGACATCCAATAGCCAATGATTAATATATCAGTGTGCTCTAGTGGTGTCGTTAAACAAAACAAACTATAACTCTGAACGTGAAAAGCATCTTTCTGATCTGTTCAGGCGGGACGTAGGCAAGCCAAGTAGTAGCCTAAAGCACTCGCCTGATGCGCGGTCGGTCTAGGATCGATCCTCGTCGATGGCCCACTGGGCTATATCACGACTGGTATATCAAAGGCCGTGGTCAGTGCTATCTTGTGTGTAGGATGATGCATATAAAATATCCTTTGCTACTATTAAAAACAAAATGTAGCTGGTTTCCTCTCTAATTAAGACTGTATGTCAAAATTACCCAATGTTTGACACCCAATAGCCGATGATCAATAAATCAATGTGTTCTACATAAACAAACTTTAATTTTCTCGGGAGGGGGGGGGGGGGGGGGGGCGTAGTATGTGCTGTCTGTGGGAAAGTGCATATAACATATTCCTTGCAGCTAATGGGGAAAATGTAGCGGGTTTCCTTTCAGACTACATGTTAGAATTACCAACTGTTTGACATCCAGTAGTCGATGATTAATAAATGAATGTTCTTTAGTGGTGCCATTAAACAAAACCACCTTTGACTTTATTCGACCGGCCTCGGTGGCGTCGTGGTTAGGCCATCGGTCTACAGGCTGGTAGGTACTGGGTTCGGATCCCAGTCGAGGCATGGGATTTTTAATCCAGATACCGACTCCAAACCAGTGAGTGAGTGCTCCACAAGGCTCAATGGGTAGGTGTAAACCACTTGAACCGACCAGTGGTCCATAACTGGTTAAACAAAGGCCATGGTGTGTGCTATCCTGCCTGTGGGAAGCGCAAATAAAAGATCCCTTGCTGCCAATCGGAAAGAGTAGCCCATCATGTAGTGGCGACAGCGGGTTTCCTCTCAAATTCTGTGTGGTCCTTAACCATATGTCTGACGCCATATAACAGTAAATAAAATGTGTTGAGTGCGTCGTTAAATAAAACATTTCTTTCTTTCTTTCTTTGTTCAAATTTGATTTGTAGGTTTTAAAAACTGACTGCGAAGAACTGGTTGCTGTGTTGGTGGATATGTGACGTAGATTTTACTCTTTACTAATAGTTTATAGTATATTAGCCATGATTCGTGTAAAAGCTAGCCTACTGCTTACGCCGAGTGGCAGTGCATTACAATTTTTATATTCTCGAGTTCATCGTGTTAAAACAAAAAAACAAAAAAAACAACCAAGGTGATCAAACAAAATCTGTTTGTGATAGATTACGTGACTTGTGCTTATTTATCACAAAAAGCGAGATATGGCACTTGGAGCCTGTAGTAACGACATCTGGAGGAGGGAGGGGGGAGACACAATTTCTAATGGGGAGGTCATAGCCTTTAGTGGCGGGGGGGGGGGCACAAGCCATATTTTAATCTTTATTTCTATAGAGTAGGCAGGGCCGTAGCTAGGATAGTGTATGTGTGCGTGTATGCGTGTGTGTGTGTGTGTGGGGGGGGGGGGGGGGGCGCAGATGAATTATTGGAACGAACGAGCATGGAAGGCGCAAGACACTAGGGAGTTCGGGGGCATGCCCCTCCTCCCAAAAAACAAATTTAAAAATTTGAAATCTAGAAGCTGTGAAATGCCATTTTGCAGCCATTTCAGGGAGATTACATATTTACGCCAATATCAATAATCAGTAAAAACAAAAGGGCAGGCAACTGCCCTTTGCCTCCACCCAACCCCTCCACCCCCTCCTCGCTAGCTACGACCCTGGTTGGACAAACAAAAAACCCTACATTTTTGACCTCAGGTAATTACACGTACTCATACGGATCACTATATGGCAATGCACATTTAATGAGAAGCACGCCACTAACTGCTACTGGCCTGGTACAGTTGTACGGGCGGGTATAGGATTTTTCTAGGGAGAGGTTTATAATTTCAGGGAGGTCAAGAGCATGCTCATCCGTGAAATTGTTGAAGTTTAGGTGTTGAAATGCGATAAGCCTACGACATTTCCAGCCGTCTGAGCACAACAGGGAACAGTAGGGGTGGGGGGCTGGTCCACGTCCCGCCCCCGCCCCCGCCCCCGCCCCCTCCCCCGCCCCCGCCCCCTCCCCCGCCCCCTCCCCTCCCATCTGTGACCCTTGATTTTATTAGTTTGTTTTATGTATCTGCCTGTGTGTTGAAGTCTTGTAGTGAGTATGGTGAAACTTCAACAAACTGCGATAATAACCGTTCAAGTTGTTGTCAGCTGCACGCATGGCTCACTGTGGTCGCCTCCGTGTCAACTTGCCCTCGTGCGTGAAGCGTGGTTGAATCTGTGTCAAGGTTTTACGCGCAATTTTCATTCGTCTGTAATCAGTATATGTTTACATAAACCTATCGAAGATATTATGTAAAACGATAAAAGTAAAAGGAAGGACATTTTTTATTTAACGACGCACTTAACACATTTTATTTACGGTTGTATGACGTCGGACGATAAAAGTATTCCATCTAAAATAAACGTAATCCGAAATGCTTAAAGGGACATTCCTGAGTTGCTCCATTGTAAGATATTTCTGACTAATAAAATATTTCTACGATTAAATTTACATAGTAAATATATTTTCTTCTTTAGAATATCCAGGGCCATAGCTAGGATTTTTTTGTTGGGGGGGGGGGGGGGGGAGGGCAACTGAGGAGTTAATAGTCTAAAACTCCTTAAACAGTTAAGAAGAGAATTTTCTTTAAGTTTCTATAATGCTTTCCGAATTTTTTTTCTGCAACTGACCCCCCCCCCCCCCCCTTGCCCCCTGCTAGCTACGGCCCTGATATCAGTGTCTGTATATTCAATGTGTTTCTGGTCGTCTTAATATTTCTAAGAAGCCTAAACTGGATTTTGTCTTCAATAATTTCGTACGTACGAAAAAAATATATTTTAGGAAATAAAATGAAATTTAACCTGAAGTATTGTCGGAAATAGAATAAAAATGATTATCGTCGATTATTTCTTACATATTAAAGAGACAAGTAAATATTTTGTAAATATCTATTTAATGACAGTCTACCTAATTTAGTATTTACTTGTTTGGGCTCTCATTGATGTACAAGGTGGTGTTTACTCTTGGAATTAAAAGAAATATGTCGGTAAACAGGTGATTTGTTTCTGATGACAATATATTCCGCTCTAAAACTAAATATTTTAAGACATTTATAAGTAACTTTTGCGCAAAACTATCAAGAACCATTTTGAGTTTGTCTGTTATACCGGTATTAAAGGTGCTATCTCAGAGTTGCAAAATGTCAGCTATTGCAAATCATGTTTTTATTAAATTTTGCTTTAACATTTGAAAAACTATACCTTTAACTATATCATATGCAGCAAACTCAGGAATGTCCCATTAAGGGCGAGACGTAGCCTGGTGGTAAAGCGTTCGCTTGGTGCACGGTCGGTCTGGGATCGATCCCCGTCGGTGGGCCCATCGCTCCAGTCAGTGCACCACGACTGGTATATCAAAGGCCGTGGTGTGTGCTATCCTGTCTGTGGGATGGTGCATATAAAATATCCCTTGCTGCTACTCGGAAAGAGTAGCCCATGAAGTGGCGACAGCGGGTTTCTTCTCTCAATATCTGTGTAGTGCAGTAAATTTATGGTTTGACCTCAGACAAATTGCAACAGAAGATTTTTTGTTTTATATTGTAGATATCACCTCACTGAATATTATATCCAAAATAGGACAAAATCGGACATCCGGAAGTGGGCTAATTTGCATAAATTCAATATGGCCGCCAAATTTGATGTCTTATAACTTCTTAGCGGCTGGTTTTAGACCACAAATATGCGTATCAGTAGATAGAAATATTATACCTAAGAACTAAGTTTACATTTTAAAAAGACACCGTGACGTATCTATGACGTAATGACGCATGTTTCGTCATTTTGCATCATTGGATCATCAATTTTAGAAAACTTTCAGAGAAAGTAGCCACTAGTGCTTGTAAACACTTCCTCCAACAACAGATGAGGCCAAATATCACTCGCGCAGAGTTTATTACCAGGGTCAGGTTTGGATTGGAACACAGCATGTCTTGAAGCCAACTGACTGGGGCTGGCGACTAACAGATCAAGGTTTTGAGCCACGAAAAATGGATTTAATGGCAGCACCCGAGTTTCTGCTCAAAATAATACGGTATCAGTGTAAAGAGGACTGCGACAGTCTACGCTGTAGGTACAGAAAGAATGGTATGAATTGTTCCAGCGCTTGTGTAGGATGTAAAGGTACATCATGTAGCAACTCTTCTACTGATTCCATAGATACTGACACCACACTGGATGAATCCGTAACCATATAGTGATGAAAGGTAATGTCCAACTTCCGTCACAGACATGTATGCATTGATAAAAGTATCATCATAATCCCATTTTACGAAGCTCAAATTGTTTTAGCGCTGAACTAGCTTCATTAAACTGGGCCAGAAAATGAAAATCCATGTATTGCAATGCATTAGAAGCCTATATATGTGCAAACTATGTCATGCTTCAACTACACGATAACTACATTATGTGTTACAACACTTTGACGGTATTCATATGATAATGAAAGAGATTATCTGGATACCGCAAACAAATTTATGCTTATTTTTTCCCATAAATGGTGATTTTCTCATTAAATTACATTCTGTTTGGTATCTCAGTGATGCAGAAGGTTTGCCATAACACTTTCTAACTCCTTGCTATCGGTTTTCTGCTATTTGTGATACATATATACTCAATCGTTGAGGGAAAAGTCGAGAACTAGTGCAAAAATGGCCGCCATTTTGTTTTTAGTAAATTAGGTCATTTCCGGTGGTCCGATTTTGTCCTATTTTGGATATGTTATGTGGGGATAACCCCAGAATAAGATAAAACAAAAAAAACTTCTGTTGCAATTTGTCCTAGGTTCGCCTATTTCTCAGGCTATATTTACTGGATTAATCAGACATAAGGCTGGTAGGTACAGGGTTTCGCAGCCGGTACCGGCTCCCACCCAGAGCTAGTTTTAACGACTCAGTGGGTAGGTGTAAGACCACTACACCCTCTTCTCTCTCATAATAACCACTGACAACCAACTCCCTGTCTTGGATAGACAGCCCAGATAGCTGAGGTGTGTGCCTATGACAGCGTGCTTGAATCTTAATTGGATATAAGCACGAAAAATAAGTTGAAATGAAATAAAAAACGATAGAAATATTTGATCTAAATTAAACGTAATCCGTATTTCGTAACACATTAGCTCGAGTGTCCTGTAGCTGTGGTCTATATTGGTCAAAATGTAGTCCGCAGCTAGAGGACACTCGAACTAACATTTTCTATGCGTGTGTGTATGCATAGTAAAAAGTAAAGTTTGTTTTATTTAACGACGCCACTAGAGCACATTGATTTTTTTTCTTTTTAACTATTGGACGTCAAACATATGGTCATTCTGACACTGTTTTAGAGGAAACCCGCTGTCGCCACATATGCTACTCTTTTACGACAGACAGCAAGGAATCTTTTATTTGCACTTCCCACAGGCAGGATAGCACAAAGCATGGCCTTTGTTGAACCAGTTATGGATCACTGGTCGGTGCAAGTGGTTTACACCTACCCACTGAGCCTTGCGGAGCACTCACTCAGGGTTTTGAGTCGGTATCTGGATTAAAAATCCCATGCCTCGACTGGGATCCGAACCCAGTACCTACCAGCCTGTAGACCGACGGCCTAACGACGACGCCACCGAGGCCGGTGTGTATGCATAGAGCGTGTCCGACTAATCTATGTATTATGAATTATAAATCAGCCAGTGCACCATGACTGGTATATCAAAGACCGTGGTATGTGCTATGCTGTCTTTGCGATGGTGCATATAAAAGAACCCTTGCTATTAATGGAAAAATGTAGCGGGTTTCCTCTCTGAGACTTTGTCATAATTACCAAATGTTTGACATCCAGTAGCCTATGATTAATAAATCAACGTGCTCTAGTGGTGTCGTTAATCAAAACAAACTTGTATTCGATCTAACATAATCGCAATACGTAACAAACATTTTCTATGCTATCATTTACGTCTCAGTACGTGTGTACCATTGGGCTATGCTCTAGTCGTGTCGTTAAGCAAAACAAACTTTAACTTTAGTCATCGATATGGCATGTTCTTGAATGAACTAAGTGACCTACTAGTGCCGTCTTGGCAGCAATTCTAGCCTTTTCATGTTCGGCGGCGCGTGTACAGATTTTAGCTGAGAGGGTGGCGAGCGAAGTTTATTGGACGAAGTCAAATACAAGAATTTTAACGGGGGTCTAGACTCTTGACAAGCGAATTTTATGGGGGGTGGAGGGTCGAGTCATGATCTCCCGTAAAATATATTTTAAAAAAAGAGAAGAAAATGTGCTTGAGTTGGAAGGCATTCCGGCCCCCTGAAACCCTTCCTCTGCACACACGCCTGCCTGCAGAATACTCACTAAAACGTACGTTTGGAAATAGAATAAAACAGATTTTCATCGATTATTTCTTTCATATTAAACTGACAAGTAAATATTTTGTAAATATCTATTTAATGATACTCTATCTAATTTAGCATGTACTTGTTTGGGCTCTCATTGATGTACAAGGTGGTGTTTACTCTTGGAATTAAAATAAAGATGTCGGTGAACAGGTGATTTGTGCATTTTACTGAAACAGACTATAATACATTTTGATCGACATGTGTCAATTTCATTTACCCTTAAACAAACTATTAATTTAAAAGTGCAAGTTAACTTAGTATTTTGAATTGCAGAATAAATTATTAATTATGATCATCATATTTAGTGAATATAAATTCAATATAAGAACATTAGAAATTTACACAAACTTGCAACCACTTAAAGGTGCTATATCATAGTTATATGTGAGCATCTGTTTGTGATAAAGATTCTCCATTAAAATGTATTTTCTACTAGTAGATAAAATTATTTTATTAGAATCATTTATGGGCATATAGTTAAAGGTGTAGTACTTAAATTTGAAAGCAAAATGTAATTTAAAAAAAAATATATTTGCAATAGCTGTCATTATGCAACTTGGTGATAGCTCCTTTAATACATAGCACCTTTAATACCGGTATAATAGATCACACACTCCGAATGGTTCTTGACAGTTTTGCTCAAATGTTACTTAGAAATGTCTACAAATATTTTGTTTTGGAGAGGGATAGGGGTAAACCGTCATCCCTCACATATCGCAACAGCAATGAAATTGACACATTTCGATCATAATTAGTTACAGTCTGTTCCAGTAAAGTGCACAAATCATCTGTTTACCGACATCTTTCTTTTAATTTCAAGAGTAAACACCACCTTGTACATCAGTGAGAGCCCAAACAAGTAAATGCTAAATTAGGTAGAGTATCATTAAATAGATATTTACAAAATATTTACTTGTCAGTTTAATATGAAAGCCATAATCGACGAAAATAATTTTTATTCTATTTCCGACACTACTTTAGTCTTTTCAGTCAGTGCACTGATGCTGCGTTTATTAGAAGTTTGCATGGCGAGATGTAGTCCTGCGGTAAAGCGTTCGCTTGATGCGCTGTCGGTGTGGGATCGATACCCGTCGGTGGGCCTATTGGGCTATTTCTCGCTCCAGCCAGAGCACCACGACTGGTACATTAAAGGCCGTGGTATGTGATATCCTGTCTATGGGATGGTGCATATAAAAGATCCCTTGCTGCCAATCGAAAAGAGTAGCCCATGATGTGGTGACAGCGGGTTTCCTTCTTCAATATCTATGTGGTCCTTAACCATATGTCTGACGCCATATAACCGTAAATAAAATGTGTTGAGTGCGTCGTTAAATAAAACATTTGCTTTATAGGCACCATCCCACAGACAGGATAGTACATACCACGGCCTTTGATTTACCAGTTGTGGTGCACTGGCTCGGACGAGTGAGAAAGTGTATATACATGTATATAAAAGATACCTTGTTGCTAAAAGAAAAACTGTTTTGATTCATTTGCGACCCTTTATAGTTGTTAAATATGAATACACGTTGTTGTTGAAATTCGGGCGTTTTTATTTGAACTCTCTACATCCAGACAAAGATCAGTCTGCTCCTTCATAAGTAAAGAAGTTGAAAAAAGAATGAAAGAAAGAGAAAAAAAAGGAAAGAAAGAAAAGGAAACCCTACCTCTATGACTGGAACAACAAATCTGAATGTAGTGGGAATGTGTCACAAATATCAGTTAAAAATGATAAGCTGGTATCAATTAGTGTCAGTATGTTTTGACATCTTTGCACCTGTGTAGGGTCGAGTTGTCTCGCGGTGGGCCGGGTTGTCTCAGAACTTGGGCTGAGCTGTCTCGACGTGGGCCGAGTTGTCTGGGCCGAGTTGTCCTCCGGGCCGAGTTGTCCTCCGGGCCGAGTTGTCTGGCATTCGTTTTAACCTCATTGCCAGTCTGGGGCGGGATGTAGCCCAGTGGTAAAGGGCTCGCTCGATGCATGGTCGGTCTGGGATTCGATTCCCGTCGCTGGGCCCATTGGGCTATTTCTTGTTCCTGCCTGTGGGATGGTGCATATAAAAGATCCCTTGTTGCTAATCGAAAAGAGTAGCCCATGAAGTGGCGACAGCGGGTTTCCTCTCTCAATATCTGTGTGGTCCTTAACCATATGTCTGACGCCATATAACTGTAAAGAAAATGTGTTGAGAGCGTCATTATTTTATTTTTTTAATGTTCCTTCCTTCATTGCCAGTTTGCTGGACTGGTTTTGTGTCTGACTGCAGTCATCTCCATTGGGCGGGGGGGGGGGGGGGGGGGGGGGCGTAATCGAAAAAAGTACCCCATGAAGTGGCGACAGCGGGTTTCCTCTCTCAATATCTGTGTGGTCCTTAAGCATATGTCTGACGCCATATAACTGTAAATGTGTTGAGAGCGTCGTTAAATAAATAAAAAAGTAACTTCCTTCATTGCCAGTTTTCCGGGCTGGCTTTCTGTCTGACTGCAGTCATCTCCATTGGTCCGTGACTACCAACAGTTGCAGTTACATTCCAGTGGAGGTGTTTTCAATGACATTGTTAAATAATTTATTTATTTGTGTCAGGCCCGTTTCTAGAGCGGTGACATTAGCTCACGTTTTTAGAATTTAAACTTGCAGTCTTGTCTCCCCATCTTATATAATATCGTGTCGGGCCCGTTTCTAGAGCGGTGACATTATCTCACTTTTTAGAATTTAAACTTGCAGTCTTGTGTCCCCATCTTATATAATATCGTGTCGGGCCCGTTTCTAGAGCGGTGACATTATCTCACTTTTTAGAATTTAAACTTGCAGTCTTGTCTCCCCATCTTATAAAACATTGTGCTTTACATATATGCATACGAATTCCGCACAAATGTAATTTGCGCCTTACGAAGACATACAGGGCACTATCACGGAATTGCCATGTATGAGATTTTAACTTACACACATTCGGTTTCTGTATTGAACTGCCTAGCGGCGGGGCGCAGCCCAGTGGTACAGTGGTTCGCCCGTTTGATGCGTGATCGGTCTAGGATCGATTCCCGTCGGTGAGCCCATTGGGCTATTTCTCGTTTCAGTCAGTGTACTACTATTGGTATAGCAAAAGCCGTGGTATGTGTTATCCTGTCTTTGGGATGGTGAAAATAAAAGATCCCTTGCTACTAACTGAAAAATGTAACGGGTTTCCTCTCTAAGAATATAGGCTACGTCAAAATTACCAAATGTTTGACATCCAATAGCCGATGATTAATAAATCAATGTGCTCTGGTGGTATCGTTAAACAAAACAAACTTTATAACTCTCAGACTATATGTCAGAATTATCAAATGTTTGACATCCAATAGGCGACAATTAAAGGGACATTCCAGAGTTTGCTGCAATTTTTAAGATGTTATCGACTAACAGAGACTTTTTAACGATTGTAATTACATATCAAATATATTTTTCTGCATAAACTATTAGTGGCTGTATATTAAACGTGTTTCTGATCGTTATAATATTTGTACTAGGTTAAATTTCATTTTATTTCCCAAAATATATTTTTTCGTACGTACGAATTTATTTGAAAACAAAATCCAGTGTGGGCGTCTTATAAATATTATGACGACCAGAAACACATTAAAGGGACATACCCTAGTTTTTAAACACTAAGGCATATTTTAGACTATTAGAGCCGTTCTTGATAACTGAAATCATATTTTACTTAGATTTTATTGTTTAAATTATCCATTTCCGTACATTCGAAGTGTTTTTGGTCATCCTGGTGTTTTTAATATCACAAAATGCATTTCTCATATTTTTAAAAAACGCACGTGCATCTGAGAAGTAACAGTTATGGAGTCGAGGTTTAGTCTATTTTTAGAGGGTATTACACCATTTCAAAATCACAGACTCATGTTTCACTTTACTGTAACTTTATCCAAATGTGTTACAGGTTTATAGATTAACTAAACTTAATGTGAATTTTCATGGGCTGAAACTAGGGTCTGTCCCTTTAAATATACAGACATCGATATTGTAAACAAGAAAATATATTTAATACGTAAGTTTAATCGTAGAAATATTTTATTAGTCGGAAACATCTTACAATGCAGCAAACTCGGGAATGTCCCTTTAAGAGAAACATCTTACAATGCAGCAAACTCGGGAATGTCCCTTTAATAAATAGAGGATACTCCCTGAGTGTCTTGTGATATAATTTATCAGCATGTGACCGGCCTCGGTGGCGTCGTGGCAGGCCATCGGTCTACAGGCTGGTAGGTACTGGGTTCGGATCCCAGTCGAGGCATGGGATTTTTAATCCAGATACCGACTCCAAACCCTGAGTGAGTGCTCCGCAAGGCTCAATGGGTAGGTGTAAACCACTTGCACCGACCAGTGATCCATAACTGGTTCAACAAAGGCCATGGTTTGTGCTATCCTGCCTGTGGGAAGCGCAAATAAAAGATCCCTTGCTGCCTGTCGTAAAAAGAGTAGCCTATGTGGCGACAGTGGATTTCCTTTAAAAACAGTGTCAGAATGACCATATGTTTGACGTCCAATAGCCGATGATAAGATAAAAAAATCAATGTGCTCTAGCGGCGTCGTTAAATAAAACAAACTTTACTTTTATCAGCATGTGTTGATAAAAGTATTGCCGAGGCTTGCCGAGGATTTTTATACTTTTATCAACGAGTGCTGATAAATTTTATCACAAGACACAAGGGGGTATTCTTTTTATCATCCATTATCATTGTTTTCATTTGCGACACTTGTAAACAATGTCAGTAATGTGGGTTGAATGTCACTATATTTAGCAGCGGTAGACTCGTTAACTAGCAGAACGACAGTGGCGTGACGTCACTAATGATAGGTTTATCGCAAATTATAGTGCCAGCGATATCTGCTACAAAAGCCTTTAATGGATGATAAACCAATGCATTCTAGTGGCAATGTTAAACAAAACAAACTAACTTTTTATTTAAAAAAATAAATAAATAAATAAATAATCAAATATCAGTGATACTGGGGCTTTAATTCATAGTCCTGAGTATTTTGTCACTTGTCGTTTAACGGCATTTTGTCACAGACCACTGACTTATTAAATGGCCTAACAAAGTATTACCTGAACAAAAATATAATTGATTTCCCCCTAAATGTACCTTATTCAAACATCTACGTAACCACCAAGACTTCACTTATTAATGATATTTTGTGAATATAATTGAATTATGGCAATGGTCCGTAATTCAAAATTTAAAATTGCCAAGAGAATTGACATGGATTTCACTCCATCATGGTTCAATTAAAGTGATCGATAGCTAGATTTGGTTTTCAAAGATTAATGTAATTTTCAATTATTTTCCATTTTTAGAGAAATAAGGTCCTTAAATCCGTGACAGTATGCCTTTAACGTTTTCAACCACCTTTTTACTCAAATACATTAACCTTCATATATATATACATCAACTGACGTCAGTGTGAAGACCTTCTGTACATTATAGACCATTATATAACAACAATACGAACACTGCCAGTGCTGTTTACGGTGTCGTACTAGCAGCACTGCGATAAACATAGCTTAAGGTCTTTAAGTCACGTTTAATAGATTCGGGTGTTCCGCTCCGGTTAAAGTACACATGTTACACTTCTTAATTTTGTGCAACTCAGCACTGAATAATAATAACATAAAATTATATCAGTTTATTTGGAGAACAGACTATAATTACACACTTATATAGGCACGTTCGCAACCTTGTCCACGCATTAGTGCGCGCAAACCCTTGATCGTACATTCCGGGCTAGGTCCGTTCCTAGTCTGAAATAGGTGGGGATGGGTGGTGGGGATGGGTGGTGGGGATGGTGGTGGGGGTGATCAATGAAAGTTAAAGTTAAAAAAAAGTTTGTTTTGTTTAACGACACCACTAGAACACATTGATTTATTAATCATTGGCTACTGGATGCCAAACATTTTGATAATTTCGACACAGTCTTAGAGAGGAAACCCGCTACATTTTTTTTTTCATTAGTAGCAAGGAATTTTCTTTATGCACCATCCCACAGACAGGATAGTACATACCACGGCCTTTGATACATTAGTCGTGGTTGGAATGAGAAATATCCCAGTGAGTCCACCGACGGGGATCGATCCCAGACCGACGGGGCATGACAGAATTAACCCATTATGCATAGGGTTTCTAAAGCTAGACAAAAATGTTTTATTATTATTATTATTTTGTGGGCAACTCCCAACTGTGTATCCAAACATCCCTGCTATGCTGCCATCTGCCCATTTTCACATATCCCTCAGTTTACCCACCACCCCCGGTTCACTCCTGGGACGTCAAAACATTTAGGTGTTTTTTTAAATGATAATGAATCACGTTCACGATTTTAAGTGTTAAGGAAAGGTCATATGCAATAATCATTGTTCCTATTCGTCAGTCAGGCTTGCGCCACCACCACCCCATACTCCCCTTTTAGTATTAAGAAAGACATTTTTTATTGTGTCATATTACTGTATGTAAACAAGGCTATTTCTCGTTCCAGCCAGTGCACCACGACTGGTATATCAAAGGCCGTCGTATGTACTATCCTGTCTATGGGGTGGTGCATATAAAAGATCCCTAGCTGCTAATGGAAAAGAGTAACCCATGAAGTGGCGACAGCGGGTTTCCTCTCTCAATATCTGTGTGGTTCTTCACCATATGTCCGACACCATATAACCTTAAATAAAATGTGTTGAGTGCGTCGTTAAATAATAAAACCCCCATTTCCTTCCTTTTGTATTTAAACAAAAGATAATCTGTAAAATGTTCATCCCAAATATTGTTTTTCTTTCTTTAATTATTTTCGTTCTTATATCCAATTAAGGTTCAAGCACGCTGTCCTGGGCACGCACCTCAGCTATCTGGGCTGTCAATCCAGGACAGCGGGCTAGTTGTTAGTGGTTAGTGAGAGAGAAAAGGGTGTAATGGCCTACCTGGTGAGTCGTTAAAACTCGCTCTGGGTGGGAGCCGGTACCGGGCTGCGAACCCAGTACCTACCAGCCTTATGTTCGATGGCTTAATCATGATGCCAGCGAGGCTCATTCCCAGTCTGGAGCTCATCGCGGTAAGACGTGTTTGTTTCGCTTGTGCACACGGCACGTGCTTTCGCGGCTCGACTTGGGGATCCTTCACTTTGTTGTTTTTCTCAACGAAGTGAAGTTTTCTACTGGGATGTATGCGGCCATTGGAACTGATTGAACGCGAGAACGCTTCTCGTTTCGACAGTCTGCACCACCAGGTTGGATTCTTTTTTAGCGAGATTCCTCGCCTCCACGTCATTTCTCCGTCTGACTATGTTGACTTGTTTTTTCGTGACTCCTATGACGGCCATTCTGGAGAACGCCACGGTTGTTCGCGTTTAGTCTCTACATGTCTGAGCCTGTCCTAGCAGCACTGGAAGATTGACCGCCCCTGAAGAAATAGGAAGCGGGGTCGGCCCCTACTACTCTTTTCTAGACTTTACTTTGTTTTATTGTGATACCATCTCGTATCCTCCGGAGTCGGGCCTGTCCGCACCACTATACCAACCCATGACTACTGGACTATACCCTAGTCTGATTCTCTCTCTCGTTCAGACGGATCCGGCTTCTCAAGATCTGTATTTCAGCACAGCACTACACCTTCAACGTCTATTGACTGTCAATCTAGGGGTTTCCTTGACGGGATGCAACCCATCTCGTCCCTACAAGCTGTGCACCCTAACGGCCACAACGAGGCCACTCACGTGGACATATAGATCGGACTTTAAACTTTTAGACCTTCGTTCAAAAGTTTATGTCGAAATTACTTCTTCTTTATTTTTTTTAATATTATTAAATAGTCCGATCCTCTCTTCTTTCTCTCATTTATTTTTGGACTGTCCTTCTAAAATGCTCCAAATTATATAAATATTCGACCGAGCAGACAATTCTTTTTATTTTTGGCTTTTTCAACAATACCCCCCCCCCCCCCCCCCCCCCCCCTCGAGTCAGGCCACCGATCTTATCTAATTTCTTTTTGACCATCCGATCTATTTAGCGACCAAATTTAATCAGTAGAATTTTCTTTATTTAATTATATTAATTAGAGATGCGCATCAAAATTTTAAAGGCCCACTATTTAATTTTTGGATGTAAATTTAAAAATTGTCCGCTTAATTTTTTTTTCTGTCCCGGGACAAATCCCTGGCTATCCAGAGACAGGCCCCGGGACGGACATGCTCGAAACTCTAGCATGTAAAAATTATTCGCACTCGCACTCGCCACCGAGGCTGGTAGTGCCGGATTAACAGCTAACTGCTTTCGGTGTCACCGCGGTCCAACGCATATTATTAATTTATTTTGTTTTACAAGGGAACATTACGGTTATTACGGCTATTTTACAGCCGATGATTAATGTGCTCTAGTGGTGTCGTTAAACAAAACAAACTTTAGAGGCTATTTTGCGACACCAAAGTAAATTTGCGACGGACTTTTCTTGTTGGGTAACGTCATGTTCCTACAGTAGGTCCTGCCTACTTTACTGGCAAGCATATTCACCTGATTCGTCACTGATGGTTTTCTTCTTCTTTTAAATCACACACACACGCACACATGGAGGGAGAGAGTGAGGCACGCACATACACGCACACATACACGCACACATAGGGAGGGAGAGAGTGAGGTACGCACATACACGTACACATACACACACACACACACACGCACGCACACATAGGGAGGGAGAGAGAGGGGCACGCAGATACACACACACACACACACGCATACATAGGGAGGGAGAGAGTGAGGCACGCACATACACGTACACATACACACACACACACGCACGCACACATAGGGAGGGAGAGAGAGGGGCACGCAGATACACACACACACACACACGCATACATAGGGAGGGATAGAGTGAGGCACGCAGATACACGTACACACACACACACACACAAAATAAATACACACCTGCACATAAGTTACAAGCAATGACCTTGGACCTAAAAGTGCTAGAGTAAAAGTTTGTTTTATTTAACGACGCCACTAGAGCACATTGATTTTTTAGAGGAAACCCGCTGTCGCCACATAGGCTACTCTTTTACGACAGGCAGCAAGGGATCTTTTATTTGCGTTTCCCACAGGCAGGATAGCACACACCATGGAATTTGTTGGACCAGTTATGGATCACTGGTCGGTGCAAGTGGTTTACACCTACTCACTGAGCCTTGCGGAGCACTCACTCGGGGTTTGGAGTCGGTATCTGGCTTAAAAATCCCATGTCTCGACTGGGATCCGAACCCACTACCTACCAGCCTGTAGACCGATGGCCTAATCACGACGCCACCGAGACCGGTTCTAAAAATGTTAGAGATACTTAATTCAAACTGTTCTCGCGTCATACGCTTCATTGAAACTTACGACATGGGGGGGGGGGGGGGGGGGGGGGGGGGGCAGCAAAAAAAACCATCCCACCCTTTTCAAAACAACCACTTAAACTTAGTAACAGCATAAATTAAGTTGTTTTGTTGGGGTGTTTTTTTTCACGGTAGACTGAATTCCTTAAAAGAGATTGCAGCGCAACGGATGATGACCTTATAGTATGTAGGCCAACGTTTTCTTAGGATGACATAAACGAGTTTCATTAGTCCAAGGTTTGTTTGTCTATTTTTGGTTCCTTTTACTGGTATTTTTGTCACTGAACCATAAAAGGTACCACCCGATACACCAAATTCTGTTTCTATTTTCCTGCCGTGACGTCAATGCCGTCTTAAAGGGACATTCTCGAGTTTGCTGTATTGTAAGATGCTTCCGACTAATAAAATATTTCTACGTTTAAACTTACATATTAAATATATTTTCTTGTTTAGAATATCAGTGTCTGTATATTCAATGTGTTTCTGGTCGTCTTAATATTTGTAAGAAGCCCAAACTGGATTTTGTCTTCAAATAATTTCGTACGTACGAAAAAATCTTTTTTAGGAAATAAAATGAAATTTAACCTAGTACAAATATTAGAACGATTAGAGACACGTTTGATATACAGCCACTAATATTTTATGCACAAAACAATATATTAGATATGTAATTACAGTCATCAAAAATTCTTTGTTGGTCGATAACATCTTAAAAATTGCAGCAAACTCAGGAATGTCCCTTTAATATTTCATTGTCATCGTTTGGGGGTTTTAGACAAAGATTGGCCTAGATCTATCAAATTCTCGTCAGGCTGTTTTAAAAGCTTCAATGTCGAGTATAGGCCTACTTTTATTATTTAAAACATTTTAGTAAGAGGATCCACATATCCCCCCCCCCCCTACACACACACACACACACACACACACACACACACACACACACACACCTCCCCCGTCGTACACCATTTTTTGTAGACCGAATATTTTTGTCTGCGTAAAGCGCCTTTATTTTTTGTTTTATAGTTATTTTTTAATGATTTGTCTAGTTCATATTTATATCATATGTTCAAATATAAACTAAACAAATCATTAAAAAAAAATATATAAAACATAAAATAAAGCTTCGGGGATTTCGTCCGAACCCTCCCGCAAAAGCTGAGGTCCACTTTTTTGTCCCTTTTGTTTTGTTTGTTTAATATTGCAGAAATACTTGATTGTAACATTTGCACCTCCCATAAAACAATATTTGCTTGTTTTCACCATTTAGCTCTCCCCTTACCAAAGCTACAGTGTAAATAGTTAAGAATTTCTAACTAATCTGGCAAAATCAAAACAAAGGAAACTATATATAACAAAACATTTTAATTGTACTTTTTTGCTGTATTGATGACCTCGTAGCATTCTTTAATTACATGACAATTACAGCAGTTCACCCTCCATTGATTTAGAAACCGAAGTTAGAAATAAAATGTTTAACAACAAAATCGACACTGGCTTCCAAATATACCAAGCAGTATTATTCTGTCATTTTGGCATAGAAGTTGCTTTATCATGCTGGTTATTTTTAAGTATTTCAAAACTTTTTACGGCCTCACTGTCCTATTAAAACCTGGTTTCCATAAAATATGTGACATAGTTCGCAGATTAACTCAGATCAATGTAGGATAAATAAACACATTTTTATATGAACTTTGACTGTCTCCGTCTATGTTCTATTTCCATTAAATAATAATAATAATAATAATAATAATAATAATACATGTAATCAAATAAAAATAAATAAATGAATAAATAAATAATGAGCAAATACAATTATTTGGTCTGCTTCGGTTGGCAATGTGTTAGATATTGTACGGATATCAGGAGTAACAATTAACTATTACCCTGTTAGTGCAGGGCTGTAGCTAGTGGAGGGAGGTGGGAGGGGGGGGGGCAATTTGTGTTTTACTGGTTATTGATATTAACGTTTTAAGTATGTAACCTCCCTGAAATGACTGCAAAATGGTATTTCAGAGCCTCTAGATTTCAAAATTTCCTGGGACCCCAAGTATTTTGCGCGCCTTCTATGCTTGTTCGTTCCAAGAATTCGTCTGCTCCCACCCCCCACCCCCCAATCCTAGATACGGCCCTTAGTGTCGGTCCGCGTTCTACGAAGCGATCTTAGCACTAGGGTCACCTTACGTGCACAAGGTAAATTAAGATGATCTTAGCCCTGACATCGCTTTGTGGAACAGAACCCAGACAGAAAAAAAGAACCACACTACAGTCTTGTATTGCATTTCATTTCAACTTATTTCCGTGTTTATATCCCATTAAGGTTCAAGCACGCTGTCTTGGGCACACACACCTCAGCTATCTGGGAAGTATGTCCAGGACAGTGGGTTAGTTGTTAGTGATAAGTGAGAGAAAAGACGGTCTTGAGCTGTTAAAAATCGTTCTGAGTGGGAGCCGATACCAGGCTGCGAACCCTGTACCTACCAGCTGTATGTCTGATGGCTTAACCATGACACCACCAAGGCCAACCCACTGGGTCATTGTTCGTTCCAGTAAGTGCACCACGACCTTTGGGTCGTGGTATGTGCTATCCTGTTTGTGGGATGCTGCATATAAAATATATATTGCGACTAGTGGAAAAATGTAGTGGGTTTTCTCTCTAAAACTATATGTCAAAATTACAAAATTTTATATCCAGTAGTCGATGATTAATAAATCAGTGTGCACTAGTGGTGTCGTTAAACAAAACAAAACAAAACAAACCACCGAGGCGGGTACCACATCTGTTGTGTTGTTACTTAATATAGTCCGGTTTAAAAAAAATAGTTCCCCATAAAAAAGAAAATAATACAAAATTCTGATATGCGTTCCTGTGGTATTGTATAACATCAACATGGGGGCGAAATGTAGCCCAGTGGTAAAGCGCTCGCCTGATGCGCGATCGGTCTAGGATCAATCCCCGTGTGTGAGGCCATTGCGCTATTTCTCGTTCCAGCTAGCGCACCACGACTGATATATTAAGGCCACGGTATGTGCTATCCTGTTTGTGAGATGGTGCATATAAAAGATCCCTTGCTAGTAATGGAAAAATGTAGCGGGTTTCCTCTCTAAAATTACCAGATGTTTGACACCCAAAAGCCGATGATTATTAAATCAATGTGCTCTAGTGGTGTCGTTAAGCAAAATAAACTTTTGAGGCTATTTTACGACACCAAAGTAAATTTGCAACGGACCTTTCTTGTTGGGTAACGTCATGTTCTTATAGTAGGTCCTGCCTACTTTATTGGCAAGCATATTCACCTGATTCGTCACCGATGGTTTTCTTTTTAAAAAATCACACACACACACACACGCACGCATGCACACACACACACATAGGGAGGGAGAGAGTGAGGTACGCAGACACACACACACATAGAGAGAGAGAGAGAGAGAGAGAGAGAGAGAGAGAGAGAGAGAGAGAGAGAGAGAGAGAGAGAGAGAGAGAGAGAGAGAGAGAGAGAGAGAGAGAGACAGACTGACAGACAGACAGACAGACAGACAGACAGACAGACAGACAGACAGACAGACAAATACACACAAATAAAATACACACAGACAATCACAGGTGAATATAATAAAACTTACGACAGAGAAAACAAAAAAAGAAACAAAACATCATACCCTTTTCACAACAACTTAAGCTTAGTAACAGCATAAATTAAAGGGACATTCCTGAGTTTGCTGCAATTTTTAAAATGTTATCGACTAATAGAGGCTTTTTGACGACTGTAATTACATATCAAATATATTTTTCTGTATAAAATATTAGTGGCTGTATATAAAACGTGTTTCTGATCGTTCTAATATTTGTACTAGGTTAAATTTCATTTTATTTCCTAAAAAAAGATTTTTTTGTACGTGCGAAATTATTTGAAGACAAAATCCAGTTTGGGCTTCTTACAAATATTTAGACGACCAGAAACGCATTGAATACACAGACACTGATATTCTAAACAACAAAATATATTTAATATGTAACTTTAATCGTATTGTATTAGTCGGGAAACATCTTACAATGCAGCAAACTCGGGAATGTCCCTTTAAGTTTTAATTTTCTTAAAGTTCACGCTAGACTGAATTCCTTGAACAGGGCCGTAGCTAGCGGGGGGGGGGGGGGGGGGGGAGAAGCAGTGATGAAAAGCATTATAGAAACTTAAAAAAAATTCTCTTCTTAACTGTTTAAAGAGTTTTAGACTATTAACTACTCAGTTGCACCCCCCCCCCCCCCCCAACAAAAAATCCTAGCTACAGCCCTGTTGAAAGAGATTGTTGCAGCGTAATGGATGATGACCTTGTATTATGTAGCCCAAGGTTTGTTTGTCTATTTTTGGTTCCTTTTACTGGTATTTTTGTCACTGAACCATAAAAGATACCACCCGATACACCAAATTATGTTTCTATTTTTCTGCCGTGACTTCATCGTCATCGTTTGGGTTTTCTTAGACAAAGATTGGCCTAGATCTATCAAAAGCTTCAATGTCGAGTATAGGCCTACTTTTATTATTTAAAACATTTTAGTAAGAGGATCCACATATCCTCCCCCCCCCCCCACCTCGTCAACCCGTCAAACACCATTCAGAGGCGGATCTAGCCCCCCCTCCCCTTTAAATTTGCGTCAGTTACAGAGGATATTATATGAGTGTCCATGACTGACGATGTTTACGACACGAGTGCCTAAATTATAAAATTTTCCGAGCGAGAGCGAGAGAAATGCGATAATTTAGGCACGAGTGTCGTAAACATCGTCTGTCATGGACACGAATGTAATATTCTGTTTATTACCGTAGAACTGTCTTGCTAAATGAACATTCCAGTCATTGTTTACAAACTAACTTTTCCTTAACGGCGGAGTAATGTTTGTTCATTGATGTCTTGAAAACCAAATCACAACCTGTTCTAAAGTTACGTGATATGTATACGCTCATAAGTAAAGAGTACACATGTATCAACAGCTGTAAATTGTAAAGTATGTGTATACTAAAAAGCAAAGAAATACACAGTAATTGAAATAATTAGTTTTGAATTTGAATGACGTCAGTATTCCAATGACGTCACTTTTCATCTCTTTACAATAACTATAATAGACAAAACTACATTATGTGGTTTTCTGAATTCTGTATTCCACGAGTGTATTTCCTGCAGGAAACCCCGATGCCGCAGGCAGAGGGATTTCCGGCAGGAAATACACTCGTGGAATACAGAAATCAGAAAACCACATATATGTAGTTTTGTATTTATTACATACCCTACGTCAGAAAACCTTCAGCGTGCCAGTTTTACCAACGAAGAAAAATGTCAAGAATTGTTCACTCAGTGTCTGAGTCGTCATCGGTATGTTTTCTTTTATTGATGTTCATGGAATTATTCGTTGCTGAAAAGTTTAAGTTTATATTAAATGTGCCTCCATAAATCATCGCTCTACTGAATAATCCGGTTCATTAAATTCAAGTTTTCTACGTGAGGAGACGGCATTGTTGCTAAAGTCGACGACAGTCACTTTTCGCACCCTTGTTTTGTCTTCGTACACAATAAATATAGCATATCTTACCGTAATTTCACTAGAAATCCATATTTCGTAAAAGGTGCAATTTTTTTAATCACAAGATTTTGTTCAAAGACATCCAGGTGCATTAGTAATGATAAGAAAAAAAAAAAATTCAATAGCAATTTTACATTGGAATTTGCAAAGTGACGTCATTGGAATACTGACGTCATTTAAATTCAAAATTAGCTGTATTATTACTATGCTGCGCCACATTAAAATAAAAACTAGTCTACTAACCTCGACCCCTGTCAAATTCCTATAACAAGCAGACAACGCTGTTTACAGGTCGGTACTTTTTTTTATTTTTCATAATTCTGGACAAAATATTAATTTGAAGTTTTGAAAGATGAAAGAAATAAAACGTACCTTTTGTCAAATATATCATATCACAAAATTACGGTTGGAGATGTTTTATTTATTGAAAAAGAATAAGAATTGTGTACGATGTAACGAAGCCAAAACAAGGGTCCAAAAAGTGACTGTCGTCGACCTTAACTATCGTGGATTTAAAGCTCGTTGGTTAGTAGTGTTGAACACTGTTCCCGTCTCAAGTTTTGGTATCGCGCTCATTAAATTGTAAATATTTGTCACCGTTTTCGTCTGTTTTCAGTTAACATTTTTCACAAAATAACATTTTAAACAAACCAAGCACAAACTTTGTTTACATATCGCTATAAATAGTAGCGTTAAATACGGTATAGTTCCGGCAGTTGAGTTGAATACGGAACGTTGTATTCAATTCTTGTATTCAGAGCTGTATTTATAAAGTAAGATTTAATGGGTATGTAATAAAGATTGGGTACATGACGTTTCCGTTTTAAGAATGCTGGAAATATTCCAGTGCAAAATTGCTATTGATTTTTTTTTTTTTTTTTTTTAACATTATTAACGCACCTGAATGTGTTTGAAGAAAATCTTGCGATTAAAACATTGTACCTTTTACTAAATATGGCTTTCAAGTGAAATAAGTGTTTGATGTGTCACAACTACATCGTAATATAATACAAGTTATCATAAATAATCAATTAATGTTTTATTAAATTAATTAAAAACACGTATTTGTCATTACGGCATGTGATCAGCTTATACTCGAAATAAAAATGTATTAATGAAGAAAGTAGTATCTGTGGAATGTAGTGTCAGCCAATCGGAAAGAAATGTACTCTTACAACAGCCAATCGTTAAACGACAAACCGGCCTCGGTGGCGTCGTGGCAGGCCATCGGTCTACAGGCTGGTAGGTACTGGGTTCGGATCCCAGTCGAGGCATGGGATTTTTAATCCAGATACCGACTCCAAACCCTGAGTGAGTGCTCCGCAAGGCTCAATGGGTAGGTGTAAACCACTTGCACCGACCAGTGATCCATAACTGGTTCAACAAAGGCCATGGTTTGTGCTATCCTGCCTGTGGGAAGCGCAAATAAAAGATCCCTTGCTGCCTGTCGTAAAAAGAGTAGCCTATGTGGCGACAGCGGGTTTCCTCTAAAAACAGTGTCAGAATGACCATATGTTTGACGTCCAATAGCCGATGATAAGATAAAAAATCAATGTACTCTAGCGGCGTCGTTAAATAAAACAAACTTTACTTTTTTTTTTAAACGACAATGTCAGGAGGACATACGATTTAGTTATGACATACGAGGGAAATCGTACGATAAATATGACCCTCGTTATGCTGTACCTCGTAGGTAATAAATAATTTTATTATATATTAATTTTCTTTTTGTCTTTTTATGATCCCCCTCCAAACATCCCCCAAAGTTCCATTCTCCCCCCCCCCCCCCCCACACACACACACCCTAAATGGATTTTCTGGATCCGTCACTGCCATTCTTTGTAGACCGAATATTTCGGTCTCTGTATAACGCCTATATTTCATGTTTTATATTTATTTTTTAATGATTTGTCTAGTTTATATTTATATCATATGTTCAAATATAAACTAGACAAATCATTAAAAAAATAATATATAAAACATGAAATAAAGCTTCGGGTGTTTTGTCCGAACCCTCCCGTAAAAGCTGAGGTTCACTTTTTTGTCTTTTTTTAATATTGCAGAAATACTTGATTATAACATTTGCACCTCCCATAAAACAATATTTGCTTGTCTTCACCATTTAACACTCCCCTTATCAAAGCTGCTGTGTAAATGATTAAGACTTTCTAACAAATCTGGCAAAATCAAACCAAAGAAAACTACATGTAGCAAAACATTTTAATTGTACTTTTTGCTATATTGATGACCTTGTACAGCATTCGATAATTACATGACAATGACAGCAGTTCACCCTCAATTGATTTAGCAACCGAAGTTAGAAATAAAAGGTTTAACAATAAAAAGTAATCCTGTTCGTACCTAGATCTTTATATAGGGATTCAAATCTACACTGGCTTCCATATATACCAAGCCATATTATTCTGTGATTTTGGCATAGAAGTTGCTTTATCAAGCCGGTTATTTTCAAGTATTTCGAAACGTTTTACGGTCAACATGTAGATGTCATTTTGATGATATGACGAATCGGTGACAAAAATGAAATGGGGTGCAATACTTTATGCAACACGTTTGAGGACTACACCTGTACTCTTAGAGTACAGGTGTTGGCGGTGATTCGTGAATTATTAAGGTGGTAATGTGTTTCGTTTTTCATAATATGTTAATTATTAAAGGAACTAATCATAGTTTTGACTATTTCTCATTCCAGACAGTGCACCACGACTGGTACATCAAAGGTCGTCGCCAATAAGGACAACATCTATGTTTTCCAGACGAAGTTTTATATATAAAAAAAAGGATATTCAAAAACAGGATTGTTGAAGAAAACAAAAACATGCAAAAAAACGTACTTGAATTTAAAATGAAATAATGTTAATGAACACGTTCAATTAATATACTGGCGTGATTGTTCTTTCTTCTTTCTCCTAAAAAGATAAATGTATATCATGTAAAATGTCCTTTGAACAGTTGTGTACTATAAACACACAGATTACATGTATGTGTCACGACTTTCTTTGTCAGAATATGGTATGGCACAATCTGACATAGCAAACACAAATAAAGATGTTGACTTAATTGTCCTTCCTTTTCCCCTTTGAAAGTATAATAACGGTAACTAGAAACTAGAACACAATCGCACAATATAAATAATCTTGTAAGAAACAATAGAAACTTAAGTCATCTCCCATTCTCCAGATTTTTGCCATTCTGGTACAACTTTTATGCGAGTAGATTTTCGAGTTGGGATAGAATCCACCACGGTTTCACAAGTATTGTGTGCGTCGACTTCACGAAACTCAGTACTGTGAACTGAATGAATGTTGTCAAGGCATGGTTCGTCCGCAAATTCACCAAGTAGATCAGGAGACTCCATGCAGCCAAGATGACCACTTGAGTCAGTGACGTTGTCTCGCTTACTAAGACCCCTGATAGGTCCCGTGGGTGAGGTAGCTAGGGTAGTCGGTACAACTGGGTAGCAGTTGGACCGGTGTACATCATAAGTCTTAGAACGGAATTGTGATTCTCACTCTCAATGAAGCATGTGAGGGTGAATGATGACACAGTCTCTCGAAGCACAACAATTAACTGTCTGCAGCGCTTCATTACGTCTGCGGCAAAAGAGACACCAATAGTTGCTGGTGGAGCTGTTGTTGACTGTGGGTAAAGCTGGGATGGTATAGATTTCAGCGAAGTACAATGGTGACATGATGAGATGACTGAATGAAGAGCTTTGTCCAAGTCTAAGGCAAAGAAATACCGTGTGAAGACTTGCTTCATTTGATACAGTGAGGGATGATCAAATCGAATATGCATTGAAGTTAACAATCCATCCAACACAGATCGTGGAACCACAATACGCTCCCGGTTTGGCTGGAAGGGTTGTTCTGCAGAAACTTCAAGTAAACCATCATTCGCAATGTGTACATCCTTCAGGTATCTCTTTACATCTGGTATGTTAGTAACTTTCTTTGAAGGGCGGGTGCCTTGAGATAAGTGGGAGTGTGTCCGTCTCAGATTAGGACATTCTTGCTGAGTGGCTTGCCATGCAGCACGGCTAGTGAAAGGCATTCTTGTAGTACCTTCAATGACATCCTTGACAGACAGGCTGTGGATAACAGAGTCGGCTGTTTCTTGAATGAACTTACACACCTGACAACTGTGGTCAGAGCACTCACTTGGGTGTCAACTGCAGAAATCAAATGGGATATTGGCTGCACCTGATATGTGTGTCACAGCAACATGGTAACGACTGACAGTAGACAGGAATGTGGTAACCCGCGAACTCGCAGAAAATGCACCACGGCACAGTTTGTTATATGCTTGAACACAAGAACGGTTGTCGGTCAGGATCTGAGTTTGATTAGACGAGGCTGTGATGAATGGAGAGAAATGTTTTACTGCAGCTTCAACTTCACATGGTAGTCAAGTTACCTGGTGCTTCTTGAGTTTTGCACTGAAGAAGCCAGCCAGTAAGGATTTTCCGCCTCTGTAGACGTATAATGTGGCTGCCAATCCACAGGTTTTCACAGATGCAGGCATCGAAATAAGCATTGTGTCTGGTAACCCATTTACAGGTTACCACAAAATATAACCTGGTAACCTATAGGTTTCCACAACTATATGAAAGTTAGAATTGAATTCCTGTTACTACTACACGGTCGTTCTGAAATTGTAACGGTGCGCGCGAACATCGGTACGAGAAACGAAATCCGGAAGTAAATTTATCTAGTGGGCTCTGCTTAAACGCGGATTGCCAAAATTTGCTTTGCAATTGCACAAGTGCGCACGAACATCGGTGCAATTTTGTACGAGAAAACAAAACGCGGACATAAATTCATCTAGTGGATGCTGCTTAAACGCGGAGTGACATGCGCACGAACATCGATGCAATTCCTGACGAGATAATGAAACCCAGAAGTCCTGAATGCATTGCCTGGTTTACGTTCGAAAACGAAACTACCGTTCGTTGAAATTTTTGTCTTCTCTAACATGTGGTAAGCTCCCGGTAACCTGAACGACCGTTCTCGACTTATTTCGATGCCTGAGATGCATCTGTGACTATCCATAAACAATCATTTGGTCTCGGAATTGTTATGGTCTTGTTGTCAGAGAGGCTAGACTGAACCTTTAAGAATGATTCTGTTAAGTCATCTGTCCAAAGTATTTTATCCTTGGATTGTTTACCAGCTGTTGCTTTGTCTAATGGATGCAGTAAGTCTGCGTAGCCTGGGAGAACACGGCTGAGGGCCTTGTATGCACCGACGAAGGAACGAATCCCTGTACTGTTGGCGGAGCTGATACTGCTGATAATGCAGCAATTTTGTGTGGTCTTGCATTCAAGGTGCCTTTGGACCAAATCCATCCGAGAATGTTAGTAGTCTTGGGACAGATTACAGTTTTGGATGCTGTTAGTCTGAGGTTGTTACATTTTAATGCGGCTAGCACAAGGCTCCAGTTTGTTAAGGTTTCTTCGGGAGTGTTTCCACCACAGAAAAGATTATCCACCAGTTTGGCAACACATCCGCGTTGAATCAGGTCGCCAATCACCCTGGACATCAGTTCCTCAAGATAGGTTTCCGAGCCGGGCATACCCATGGCGCAGATACTCCACAAAACTTCATGGAATTATGGGATAGTGGAATTTGGTCAAATGCTTTTAGCAGATCTGTTTTGGTGATATATTTCCACTGTCCAATTTCGCGTAAGACGTTGTCAATGTTTGGCATGAGTGAAGGTTGGGGCTTACTGTAGTGACCTACTTCTCCAAAGAAGGTCACAAGACGACTGCCTCCATTTGGTTTGCGGACCAAGAATGAGAGGTTGAGATATTCCACTGTAACTTGTTCTGGGGTAGCAAAAATGCCCATAGCTTCTAGTTCATCAAACTTAGCTTGGAGTTCAATCAGAATGTCTTTATTACAACTGGGCAGCCTACCTTTCCTTTGGGGTGGTAGTGTGGGGCCCATGTTTACAACCGCTTCGAGTTTACCACTGGCACCATTATACTTTGAGACAGTTGGGTTGAACACATTATCATATGCTAAATGAAGTTTGTTGAATTTGTCACGCATATCAGGGGACAAACATCCATCAGGATCCACGGAAATTTGATCCGAGAACGGTTGTGTATTCATGGTATTAGGTGCAGAGGTGGACTGTGGAACTTGCTCCTGACCAATAACTGTGTCATCTGTATGGGAGATGGATCTTACCTGGCAAACATATGCATTTCTTTTTAACATTATGGGGTCGTTTGTGGTGTTGAGCACTCTTATAGTATGCCCAACAGAATGTACCTCTTGAACTGGTGGCCATGCTCTCTCCAACTTGCTGTTAATATTACTGGGACTGTCAAACCGGAGCTCTAAAGCCCACTTGGAATCCGTGTCCGAAGTCAAAGGTGTGGTAAGTTCAATGAATTCTCCTGGTAAGATGGCGGTTTGTCGTGCGGGTCCACGAAGTAGGAATGCCTGGGTACGTCGTACTGAAGCCTGATTCTGTGCCTGGCGTCCATAGAATACGACCGTCGAGCCCTTAATAACGATCTGTGTTTTGGCAGGACGAGTGGCAATGTCATTAGTAACATGAAAGGGATTACCATCAAGAACATCTACGTCAAGTTGTCTTACCACTAAGGCATCAAGTTGGAATGTATTATCCTCTCTGGTCAGTTGACAATGAACTTCTCCTATGACATCCAGTGGTGTGACACCATCTGCTTGGCGTGCCATTTGAGATGCAGGACTTATTGGCAGTTTTATGCTTTGAGCAAAAGAAGCGCGTACCATATTGGTAGTAGCACCGGTGTCCAAAGTCAAACGCACGGGATGATGTGTATAAAACGTGTTCAAGAATGGAGATTGTACGACATCCACCCGACGAACAGTTGGCTGATCAATGAGGGGATCATTGTCATTTTCAGACTGAAACTCATCTTCATCTGGTAGGCACTCCTCATGATCAGTGACAAAACGAGAACGACCATACATCAAACGTCTGTCAGATTTAGGAAGGTGCTTACAACTGTTTAAGTAATGGGTATTGTATGTGGGCCGGCCGGCTGCTTTACACAAAGTACAGTTCTTTGATTGTTTCTGGCTGTGTGAACCCCTCTGTTGAAAATTGGGGTACCTTTTACTATACGGTGAGAAGGATGCAGTGCGAAGGACTTCTGTGTCATCTATGCTACGTAGCTCATCCAACAGAGATGGAAGTGCTTGGGAAATCTCTGGTTTCAAGGAAGCAACAGATCGATTTCTGAGTTCTGTGCCGTACTTCTGCTGTACAAGTTGCGGGAGACCACTGTGAATAAGTTGGAGCCACAACACGACCACAATGTTTTCAAGAGTTGGTGTAAGATCTTCATCCGAATCAATGGCTTGTTCATGGTGCGTAATTCCACCATCCACAGTCAATAAATTATCCTCAATAAATGCCATTAAACGCTGATATAAGTCTTCAGGTCGCTCATCAGGTTGCAGTTTAAAGTCACAAAGGTCAAGGAAATGTGCCCCAGTAGACTGGAACCCATAGTGCTGACGAATCTTTTGCCAGATATCGTCAAGAGAAGTGGACTTTTTTTATTATCGAGTTGCGTGATATCACTGAACAATAATTAGCTATCTGTCCAAGCATGAGGTCGAGTTGAGCATTTTTTTGAGCAGCTGTTTTCCGTTGAGCCTCGGGTACAGATACATTATCGTTCCGAAATCCCTTTTCAGGATTAGCGGCGGTCTTTTTTTTGCCATATGGTCCCTTCTGTTATAAACGGTACGAAGTTATTGTCGAGCGACAAAATATACATTAAGTTTTGTTTCCAGTTTTCAAATGAATTAATGGTCTCATTTTTAGTGAGCTGCCATTGTTTGGGGCTCTACTATTAGCCATGATTAATATGAAATGTCGGTAAGTTAGTTAGATTTAACAGTTTGTCACAAATAACCGCAGCGGAAGTTACGAGATCGTGTTTACCTCGACAACAGGAAAAAGAAAGAAGTGTTTTATTTAACGACGCACTCAACACATTTGTTTTACGGTTATATGGCGTCAGACATATGGTTAAGGACCACACAGATTTTGAGAGGAAACCCGCTGTCGCCACTACATGGGCTACTCTTCCGATTAGCAGCAATGGATCTTTTATTTGCGCTTCCCACAGGCAGGATAGCACAAACCATGACCTTTGTTGAACCAGTTATGGATCACTGGTCGGTGCAAGTGGTTTACACCTACCCATTGAGCCTTGTGGAGCACTCACTCAGGGTTTGGAGTCGGTATCTGAATTAAAAATCCCATGCCTCGACTGAGATCCGAACCCAGTACCTACCAGCCTGTAGACCGATGGCCTGCCACGACGCCACCGAGGCCGGTCGACAACAGGAATTCTACTGTTAATACATGTGCTTAATATTTTGACAATGTTCTGTCGAATACTTCGTGTAATGTGAAAATGTCAAAGATGTTGATAACATCGATTTCTTTGTGTTGAAATCTTCAAAGGCGTAGATTACAAACGCTGACACTACGCCAATAAGGACAACATCTATGTTTTCCAGACGAAGTTTTACATATATATAAAAAAAAAAAGGATACTCAAAAACAGGATTGTTGAAGAAAACGAAAACATGCAAAAAACCGTACTTGAATTTAAAACGAAATAATGTTAATGAACACGTTCAATTAATATACTGGCGCGTGGTATAGTTCATATAAAGTATCCCTAACTACTATTGGTACAAAGTAGTGGGTTTTCCCTCTAAAGCAATTTGCAAAAAATTACCAAATGTTAGACATCCAATAGCCGATGATTAATAAATCAATGTGCTCAGGTGATGTCGTTAAACAATACAAACTTTAACTTTAACTTTATCTTTAAAAAAATAATAACCACAGTAACAAAAATATAATCTGCAAAATAGTTGAAAATCATTGTTTGGAAATATGAAAGTTCCAGGTGCCAGGAAAACGCTTTTTAGGCTTTCGAAGATTTCAAATTTTCCGGGGTAGCACGTCCCAGGACCCTCATAAAAAGTTCGGGCGTTTCGCGCCGTCAGACAACTTTCTATTCAAAAGGCCTCAGCAAATACCTAGTCGAACCGCCCTCCACCCCCCCCCCCCCCTCGAAATGCTGGCTACGGGCCTGTTTACAGAGATAGAAATATTCCGTCTACGTTCTTCGATACATCAGAACAACAATAAACAAAAACAACAACTCCCCAACAAAACCAGAACACCCCCCCCCCACCAAATAACAACAACAACAACAACAAAAATCCCAACCAAGCAAAATAACAAAATAAAACCCACCCTAAAACAAAACAAAAAATACAATCAATAAACAATAAAACAAAAAACCTAACAAAACAATACACAAAGAAAACAGAAGATCCCAAAACAACAAAACCCCAACATAACTCCTCCCCCCACCCTAAAAAAAAAAAGAAAAAAAGAAAAGAAAAAGAAAAAAGACACACACACATGGAGAGAAACACACACACACACACACATGGAGAGAAACACACACACACACACTCATGGAGAGAAACACACACACACACACATGGAGAGAAACACACACACACACACACATGGAGAGAAACACACACACACACACATGGAGAGAAACACACACACACACACACATGGAGAGAAACACACACACACACACATGGAGAGAAACACACACACACACACACATGGAGAGAAACACACACACACACACACATGGAGAGAAACACACACACACACACATGGAGAGAAACACACACACACACATGGAGAGAAACACACACACACACATGGAGAGAAACACACACACACACACATGGAGAGAAACACACACACACACATGGAGAGAAACACACACACACACACATGGAGAGAAACACACACACACACATGGAGAGAAACACACACACACACATGGAGAGAAACACACACACACACACATGGAGAGAAACACACACACACACACATGGAGAGAAACACACACACATGGAGAGAAACACACACACACACATGGAGAGAAACACACACACACACATGGAGAGAAACACACACACACACACATGGAGAGAAACACACACACACACATGGAGAGAAACACACACACACACACATGGAGAGAAACACACACACACACACACACACACACACACACACACTAAAACAAACACATACCATCAATAAACAATGAAAGCCAACATGGCGGCAGATGTGTGGAGGTGGTCGACGATTGTGGTTGTTAGCGACAAAACACGAGTTTATGAAAACTAAGGCTATATTTGTATCTGTTGCCATATACCCGTAAATAAAATGTTTTGAGTGCGTCGTTATATAAAACATTTCTTTCTTTCTTCCTTCCTTTATGTTTGTATTTTGCATTAGTAAAGAGGGGGGGGGGGAGGATTTCGCTCCAATTGTTTGGTCTGCTTCGGTTGCCAATGTGTTATAGATTGTACGGATATCAGGAGTAACAATTAACTATTAACCTGTTAGAGCAGGGCCGTAGCTAGTGGAGAGGGGGAGGGGGGGGGGCAATTTTTGTTTTACTGGATATTGATATTAACGTTTTAAATATGTAACCTCCCTAAAATGACTGCATAATGGTATTTCATATCCTCTAGATTTTAAAATTTCCAGGGGACATGCCCCCGGACCCCCAGAATTCGTCTGCCTCCCCCTTCCCTCACACAATCCTAGATACGGCCCTGTAGTGTCGGTCCGCGTTCTACGAAGCGATCTTAGCACTAAGATCACCTTACGTGCACAAGGTAAGTTAAGACGATCTTAGCCCTGACATCGCTTTGTGGAACAGGGCCCAGCCAGAAAAAAAGAACCACACTACAGTCTTGTATTCACTTATTTTCGTGTTTATATCCCATTAAGGTTCAAGTACGCTGTCTTGGGCACACAAACCTCAGCTATCTAGGCAGTATGTCCAGGACAGTGGGTTAGTTGTTAGTGGTTAGTGAGAGAAAAGAGGGTGTAGTGGTCTTACACTTACCCATTGAGCCGTTAAAGCTCGTTCTGGGTGGGAGCCGGTACGGGGCTACGAACCCAGTACCTACCAGCTGTATGTCTGGTGGCTTAACCATAACATCACCAAGGCCAACCCACTGGGCCATTTTTCGTTCCAGTAAGTGCACCACGACTGGTGTATCAAAGACCGTGGTATGTGCTATCCTGTTTGTGGGATGCTGCATATAAAATATATATTGCGACTAGTGGAAAAATGTGGGTTTTCTCTCTAAAACTATATGTCAAAATTACAAAATTTTATATCCAGTAGTCGATGATTAATATATCAGTGTGCTCTAGTGGTGTCGTTAAACAAAACAAAACAAACCACCGAGGCGGGTACCACATCTGTTGTGTTGTTACTTAATATAGTCCGGTTTAAAAAAAAAATAGTTCCCCATAAAAAAGAAAATAATACAAAATTCTGATATGCGTTCCGATGGTATTGATAACAGCCACTTTACTGATGCGCGATCGGTCTAGAATCGAGCCCCGTCTGTGGAGCAATTGGTCTATTTCTCGTTCCAGCCGGTGCACCACGACTGATATATCAAATGCCGTGGTATGTGTTATCCTGTCTGTGGTATGGTGCATATAAAAGATCCCTTGCTACTAATGGAAAAATGTAGCGCGACTAAGAGTCAGAATTACCAAATGTTTGACATGCAGTATCCGATGATTAATTAATCAATGTGCTCTAATCGTTTCGTTAAACAGAACAAACTAACTTTAATACGGACAAGGAAGGAAGGAAGGAAATGTTTTATTTAACGACGCACTCAACACATTTTATTTACGGTTATATGGCGTCGGACATATGGTTGAGGCCCACACAGATATTGAGAGAGGAAACACGCTAACGCCACTTCATGGGTTACTCTTTCCGATTAGCAGCAAGGGACCTTTTATATGCACCATCCCACAGACAGGATAGTACATACCACGGCCGTTGTTACACCAGTTGTGGAGCAATGGCTGGAATAAGAAATAGCCCAAATGGAGCCACTGACGGGGATCGATCCTAGATCGATCGCGCATCAGGCGAGCGCGATACCACCGAACTACGTCCCGCCCCAGGACTTGGTTGAAGTCGGTACCAGGACGTGAACCCAGAACCCAGTATCTAGCAGCCGGTGTCGTTGGTGTATTACAATGTATCAGAGGTCATGGTATGTGCTATCCTGTCTGTGGGATGGTGCTACTAATGGAAAAATGTAGCGGGTTACTTCTCTAAGACTACATGTCAAAATTACCAAATGTTTGACATCCAGTAGCCGATGTTTAATAAATCAATGTGTTCTGGTGGTATCGTTAAACAAAACACACTTTATCTGTTGGCGCATCCACGACTATAGATCGATCGCTCACCAGGCGATCGCTTAATACAGACAATGTCACCTTAAATTTATATCGTGGCGTCGTTAAATAAAACAAACTTTACTTTTTTACTTAAATTTATATCAGACTAATTATCATAATTTATTCAATATGCACCGTGCACGACGTGACCACGCGCAGCCCACGTCGTGGGAGGGGCAGCTAACACGGATGTGTTCGTGAGAGAGGCGCGCAAAATCGTTAAAATGTGGCAAACACATCTGTCACAGGAGTCCGACAACGTGCAAAATTATCCATCAAATAGTGTTGGTGTGGCCCATTAATCAAGCGTTGATTATCTGTTAGCGGATCCACGATTGTGGGGAACAGGGGGCGAGAAGGGGGGGGGGAGGGTGTGTGTGATTCAATCGTTGACAAATGTTTACATCTAGCCGTTTACATATACCAGATTGTTAAAGGTACATAAGTTAAAATTTATTTTGTTTAACGAGATCACTAGAGCACGTTGATTTATTAATCATCGACTACTGGGTGTCAAACATTTCATAATTCTGACACGTAAGCATCAGAAGAAACCCGTGATATCCTTTCCTAATGCAGCAAGGGATCTTTTATATGCACTTTCCCACAGACAGGAAAACACATACCACGGCCTTTAACCAGTTGTGGTGCACTGGTTGGAGCGAGAAAAAACCCTCAATCAGTTGAATGGATCCACCGAGGTGGTTTGATCCTGAGACGCAAGCACCTCAAGCCTTAAGGTACATGGTCCTGTAAAAACACTGCGTAGTTTCTTGCTTAGAAACTTCCATTTTTGTACATTCGACGCGCTCCTGGTTAGAACTATTTTCTTTCCTTTTTTTTCTGTTCCCATTATATGCACCACGACTGGTATATCAAAGGTATGTGCTTTTTGTCTGTAGGATGGTGCATATAAAAGACCCCTTGCTACTTTGGAAATATGTAGCGGGTTACTTCTCTAAGACTACATGTCAAAATTACCAAGTGTTTGGCATCCAATAACCAATGTTTTATAAACCAATGTTCTCTGGTGGTACGGTCTCCACGAGTACTCGAGTACTCGGGCACGAGTCGAGTCTAGCAAGACTCGAGTTCGTTCACAGGACTCGAGTACCCGTACAAGGTGGATTATAATGAGCAACTGCAATACAATGGACAATGTAGGACAATAATTTCAGCAGTAGATAATCAACGATATACGTTACACAATAATTATATGATCATGTGCTAGTTTCTTCTTTAAAACTGGCCGTCCGTCCATTACAACACTGAATGTAACAACAGGTTTGTAAATGCAATACAATGGCATACTTTGGCGTCCATGTTCAGCTCTGGAATTGAGATTCATAATGCTATTTTACTTTATTCCTTAATCTCATCATCTTTTAGTGTAAGTGTCGGGTATTCGGGTCCGGGTCGAGTTTGACCATCGAGTACTCGAGTCCAGTATTTTGGACTCGTGAAGGCCCTACCTGTCGATAAACAAAACAAACTTTATCTGTTAGCGCATCCACGACTACAGATCAGAGGGAAGAGAAAGAAGGCGATTCATGTCATGTCATAGGGTTTTACGTGCACATTCAGAACAAGCTGTTGTAGCGCACGCCTAAGGGGATTCAATCGTTGGCAGATATTTGTACCAAAGCCCATTTTCACAAAACCTCGTAAACCTAGTTTTACACGTAAACAAACCACAGTTTTTATTACTATTAATAGTACAACAGATAGTGTTTGAAGTAGGCCCACACATTTTATTACTATTAATAGTACAACAGATAGTGTTTGAAGTAGGCCCACACATTTTATTACTATTAATAGTACAACAGATAGTGTTTGAAGTAGGCCCACACATTTTATTACTATTAATAGTACAACAAATAGTGTTTGAAGTAGGCCTACACATTTTATTTTATCTTCAAAATTCTCGGGGCAGGGCGTAGCCCAGTGGCAATGCACTCGTTTGATGCCCGGTAGGTCTAGGATCGATCCCCGTCGGTGGACCCATTGGGCTATTTCTCGTTCCAGCCAGTGCTCCACAACTGGTGTAACACACGCAGTGGTATGTACTATCCTGTCTGTGAGATGGTGCATATAAAAGATCCCTTGCTGCTAATCGAAAAGAGTAGCCCATGAAGTGGCGACAGCGGGTTTCCTCTCTCAGTATCTGTGTGGTCCTTAACCATATGTCTGATGCCATATAACCATAAATAAAATGTGTTGAGTGCGTCGTTAAATAAAACATTTCCTTCCTTCCTTCAAAACTCTCCATCTTCCGTAATGATGTAATTTTCTGCATGAAATGGAAAACGTTTTAAAAAGTTAGTTTGTTTTGTTTAACGACACCACTAGAGCACTGATTTATTAATCATCGGCTATTGAATGTCAAATATTTGGTAATTTTTAGATATCGTCTTAGAGAGGAAACTCGCTATACTTTTCTATTAGTAGCAAGGGGTCTTTTATATGCACCACCCACAGACAGGATAGCACATACCACGGCCTTTGATATACCAGTCGTGGTGCACTGGCTGGAATGAGAAATAGCACAATGGGCTCACCGACGGGATCGATCCTAGACCGACCGCTCATGAAGCGAGAGCTTTACCCTTGGGCCAATTCCCGTTCCTGTATGAAATGGATGTCCGACACATGTAAATGTGTTACTGGTATAACTGCTAGTCTATAAATACGTTTCTTACCCACCAGTTGGTGAGAACACCAGTCGTTAGTTTCGATAACACATACTAACAACACATATTAAAGGGACATTCCTGAGTTTTCTGCATTTGTTAAGATGTTATCGACTAACAGAAACTTTTTAACGATTGTAATTAAATATGAAATATAGTCCTGCATAAAATATTAGTGGCTGCATATTAAACGTGTTTCTGATCGTTCTAATATTTGTACTAGATTAAATTTTATTTTATTTCCTAAAATAAGCTTTTTTGTACGTGCGAAATTGAAGATAAAATCCAGTTTGGGCGTCTTACAAATATTAAGACGACCAGAAACACACTGAATATACAGACACTGATATTCTTAACAAGAAACTATATTTAATATGTAAATTCAGTCGTAGAAATATTTTATTAGTCGGAAACATCTTTCAAAGAAAGAAATGCTTTATTTAACGACACACTCAACGCATTTTATTTACGGTTATATGGCGTCAGACATATGGTTAAGGACCACACAGATTTTGAGAGGAAACCCGCTGTCGCCACTTTATGGGCTACTCTTTCCGATTAGCAGCAAGGGATCTTTTATTTGCGCTTCCCACAGGCAGGATAGCACAAACCATGGCCTTTGTTGAACCAGTTATGGATCACTGGTCGGTGCAAGTGGTTTAAACTTACCCATTGAGCCTTGCGGGGCACTCACTCAGGGTTTGGAGTCTGTATCTGGATTAAAAACGCCATGCCTGTAGACCGATGAAAGAGACATTGAGAAACTTTATTTACTTATACTGGTGGCGGGACGTAGCCCAGTGGTAAAGCGTCCGCTTGAAACACGGTCGATCTCAGATCGACCCCCATCAGTGAGCCCATTGGGCTATTTCTCGTTCCAGCCAGTGCACCACGACTGGTATTTCAAAGGCCGTGGTATGTGCTATCCTGTCTATGGGATGGTGCATATAAAAGATCCCTTGCTACTAACGAAAAACTGTAGCGGGTTTCCTCTCATTGACAGTCAAAAATGACCATATGTTTGACATCCAATGATTAATAAATCAATGTGCTTTAGTGATGTTGTTAAACAAAACAAACAAACACACACTTATACTGATTTAATGTTAAAATAAATAAAACAATTGTTTTTGAATAGTTTTTAATTCTTTAGAACTTTGACAGGTACAAGTATATGATAAAGGTATATAAAACTGGAACAGTAATTTGATCAATGTATTGGTATTGGTTATATTCCTGAGAATACCCTTCTTAGTATTTGAAATGTAATTTTTTCCCTATTCACCAAAAAAGAACTCTTAATAAATTGTCTAGATTATACCCTGGTCTACGGAAGAGCATTAGGGCCAAGCAAAAAAAAATAAAAAATCGAAATTTCGAGTTAATTTTTTTTTTTGCTTGGCTCTAATGCTCTTCCGTACTTGTCTCATCATATTATAACATTTTACTACATGCAAAATACAAACATATCTTCAGTTGTGATAAATATATAACTAACTTTTTTTTTTCTGTTCTTTTTTATATATAACTTACTGCTATAAACGGTTGTTGTCAACTGCCACCATCCAAGATAAAAGAATATCGCTATGCGCATAGGCGTTCGGACTACTATTTCTGTAAGAGGACAGGCTGGTTTTTGCTCGAATTAAACGGAAATGGCTGAATCTGGATAACATCTTCGATTCATACTAGCATTACTACCAAACAGCTATATAGGATTGCAAACGAATAGCTAGGCATTTTCACATGGATTACAACTCATTTTGAGGGTAGAATGATGGTGAAAACATCTCAGGTTACCACATTTTCCCCGAATATTTCTATAATTTTTGCCCGAAATTTTTAGGTTCAGTTGCGTAATTGAAATCTTCTTCATCCTTTTTTTAATTTATTTTTATTTTTTTGTTTGCAGTGTAAAGATAATGCCTCGAATTAAATGCCCGCACCCCCCCCCCCCCCCCCCCCACCACCACCACCACCAAACAAAAGCAAAAAATAAGTTTCAAAATCCAAATTATTTCATTCCCAACAATTATTTTAAAATTTATATGATTGAAACAGCCAATAATAATGACTGACAGGTATTTCGACATTTTCACGATGTAACGTTAGGCCTACATTTTGAATTTGACAAGGAACTGACTGTTATTTTAATGCATGAATATTTTTTTTATGCACTTTCTATTTTCGGCATCATCAATCAACGGACGTGAGTTATTAGTGTACACAGTCCTGCTCTACCTTTGTTCCTTGTCAGGCGCAGATCCAGGAGGAGCGTGCTGGGGAGGAAGGGGAGTGGGGCGCATACCAACGGTATTTCGACATTTTCCGTAACGTTAGACCTACTATAAAAACGTCAACATTTCCACGACGTGACGTCAACAATGATTTGACGTTTTAATTAATATGCTTAATGGCGTCAAAGCGGATACCACGTACATTCTTCAGAATATTGTTTAACATATTTATTTTAAATGTGTATAAATTAGTGGTTCGAATATTCGAATATTCGCTCGCTAATTTGGTACTCGCAATATTCGAATAGTATTTTTTAACTATTCGGATATCTGGAGTTTTTAGGTCTGAATGGGAAAATGACTAAATAAAACGAATACTGCGGTTTCTTTTAATCATAAGATCGGCCCTGCGTGCCGGCTTCTTCATGCATTCAGTCAGGAACATATATAGTTCAAATGCATGTGTTGTAACAACCCTATGGCAAACTTCTTGGCCAAGATACACAGCCATGGTTAACAATCTGAAGGTGCTCATCGTCTTTGAGAGTGCAGGTATCTGGCAACATCATGTGTTTAAACAGAAAACAAGTTAACAAACTTAGTTGCAACTGAATAATTACTTTGTGAAGGAACTGAATGTGATGTGGTTTTGCAGGCTGCCAACATTGATGTCTTTATTAGGTTTGACCGGCCTCGGTGGCGTCGTGGCAGGCCATCGGTCTACAGGCTGGTAGGTACTGGGTTCGGATCCCAGTCGAGGCATGGGATTTTTAATCCAGATACCGACTCCAAACCCTGAGTGAGTGTTTCACAAAGCTCAATGGGTAGATGTAAACCACTTGCACCGACCAGTGATCCATAACTGCTTCAACAAAGGCCATGGTTTGTGCTATCCTGCCTGTGGGAAGCGCAAATAAAAGATCCCTTGCTGCCTGTCGTAAAAAAGAGTAGCATATGTGGCGACAGCGGGTTTCCTCTAAAAAAATCTGTGTGGTCCTTAACCATATGTCTGACGCCATATAACCGTAAATAAAATGTGTTGAGTGCGTCGTTAAATAAAACACTTCTTTCTTTTTATTAGGTACTACAGTGTCCAAATACCAGGGGCCCGTTCCACGAAGTGATCTTAGCCCTAATTTCACCGTAACTGCACAGCTAACATATGCACTTAAGGTGATCTTAGCGCTAAGATCGTTTTGTGGAACGGGGCCCAGGCCGCAGAGGAAGGAAGGAAGGAAGGAAAGGAATGTTTTATTTAACGACGCACTCAACACATTTTATTTACGGTTATATGGCGTCGGACATATGGTGAAAGACCACAGATATTGTGGGTGGAAACCCGCTGTCGCCGCTTCATGGGCTACTCGTTGCGATTAGCAGCAAGGGATCTTTTATATGCACCATCCCATAGACAGAATAGTACATACCACGGCCTTTGATGTGCACTGGCTGGAGCGAGAAATAGCCCAATGAGCCCACTGACGGGGATCGATCCCAAACCGACCGCGCATCAAGCGAGCGCTTTACCACTGGGCTACGTCTCGCCCCTCAGGCCTTGGAGAACGGTGGTTCTAACCATGCGATATATTCGTGCCTATTCACGGTGTTGTTGATTATACACCATTTACAGTCCCGTTGCCATGATGTCTTTTGCTAAACACCTGACACACCGGTCGTTTGTATTGAAAATAATAGGTGTTTTATTTATCATTATTAGATTTATACAAATTTACCAGTACAGCTTTCAACATGCATGGATACATTTATAAATATTGGTTCAGTGTTCAGCAACGCATTGAGGATCATGATATCGTGTACACATTTTCGATTCACTATTACCTGCCATATAGCGATATCTATGATAGTTAGTTTGACCTAACATGAGGTACACCCATACCTCAGTATCACTATTACCTTCCATATAGCGATATCTATGATAATTGGTTTGACCTAACATGGGGTACAGTGCACCCATATCTCAGTATCACTACAGTTTTGGTCGCTAGAGTCATCGTCTGATTGCGTCACAGATGAGAGCATGTGTCAGCTTCAAAGGTTCGACATACTTGTTTTTAGGCAGAACAAACAAAAACACCCAAAAGGTACTTTTTGCCAAAGTGAAGCAGCTAAACAGTTTGGTGTGGTTTTACAGGCTACCAACATTGATGTCTTTATTAGGTACTACAGTGTCCAAATACCCGGGCCCCGTTCTACGAAGCGATCTTAGCCCTAAGATCACCGTAACTGCACAGCTAACATATGCACTTAAGGTGATCTTAGCGCTAAGATCGTTTTGTAGAACGGGGCCCAGGCCGCAGAGGAAGGAAGGAAGGAAAGGAATGTTTTATTTAATGACGCACTCAACACATTTTATTTACGGTTATATAGCGTCGGACATATGGTGAAAGACCACATAAATATTGAGGGTGGAAACCCGCTGTCGCCACTTCATGGGCTACTCTTTTCGATTAGCGGCAAGGGCCCTTTTATATGCACCATCCCATAGACAGGATAGCATATACCACGGACTTTGATGTACCAGTTGTGGTGCACTGGCTGGAGCGAGAAATAGCCTAATGAGTCCACTGACGGGGATCGATCCCAAACCGACCGCGCATCAAGCGAGCGCTTTACCACTGGGCTACGTCTCGCCCCTCAGGCCTTGGAGAACGGTGGTTCTAACCATGCGATATATTCGTGCCTATTCACGGTGTTGTTGATTATACACCATTTACAGTCCCGTTGCCATGATGTCTTTTGCTAAACACCTGATACACCGGTCGTTTGTATTGAAAATAATAGGTGTTTTATTTATCATTATTAGATTTATACAAATTTACCAGTACAGCTTTCAACATGCATGGATACATTTATAAATATTGGTTCAGTGTTCAACAACGCATTGAGGATCATGATATCGTGTACACATTTTCGATTCACTATTACCTGCCATATAGCGATATCTATGATAGTTAGTTTGACCTAACATGGGGTACACCCATACCTCAGTATCACTATTACCTGCCATATAGCGATATCTATGATAACTAGTTTGGCCTAACATGGAGTACACTCATATCTCAGTATCACTATTACCTGCCATATATCGATATATATGATAATTAGTTTGACCTAACGTGGGGGTATACTCATACCTCAGTATCACTATTACCTGCCATATAGCGATATCTATGATCATTAGTTATACCCATACCTCAGTATCACTATTACCTGCCATATAGGATATCTATGATAATTAGTTTGACCTAACATAGGGTGTTCCCATACCTCAGTATCACTATTACCTGCCATATAGCGATATCTGGGGTATACCCATACCTCAGTATCACTATTACCTGCCATACAGCGATATCTATGATAATTAGTTTGACCTAACATGGGATATACCCATACCTCAGTATCACTATTACCTGACATATAGCGATATCTATGATAATTAGTTTGACCTAACGTGGGGTACACCCATACCTCAGTATCACTATTACCTGCCATATAGCCATATCTATGATAACTAGTTTGGCCTAACATGGAGTACACCCATATCTCAGTATGACTATTACCTGCCATATAGCGATATATATGATAATTAGTTTGACCTAACGTGGGGGTATACTCATACCTCAGTATCACTATTACCTGCCATATAGCGATATCTATGATCATTAGTTTGACCTAACGTGGGGTACACCCATACCTCAGTATCACTATTACCTGCCATATAGCGATATCTATGATCATTAGTTTGACCTAGCGATATCTATGATAATTAGTTTGACCTAATATGGGGTACACCCATACCTCAGTATCACTATTACCTGCCATATAGCGATATCTATGATAATTAGTTTGACCTAACATGGGGTACACCCATACCTCAGTATCACTATTAACTGCGATATAGCGATATCTATGATAATTAGTTTGACCTAACATGGGGTATACCAATACTTCAGTATGACTATTACCTGCCATATAGCGATATCTATAATTAGTTTGACCTAACATGGGGTATACCCATACCTCAGTATCACTATTACCTGCCATATAGCGATATCTGTGATAATTAGTTTGACCTAACATGGGGTACACCCATACCTCAGTATCACTATTACCTACCATATAGCGATATCTATGATAATTAGTTTGACCTAACATGGGGTACAGTGCACCCATATCTCAGTATCACTACAGTTTTGGTCGCTAGAGTCATCGTCTGATTGCGTCACAGATGAGAGCATGTGTCAGCTTCAAAGGTTCGACATACTTGTTTTTAGGCAGAACAAACAAAAACACCCAAAAGGTACTTTTTGCCAAAGTGAAGCAGCTAAACAGTTTGGTGTGGTTTTGCAGTCTACCAACATTGATGTCTTTATTAGGTACTACAGTGTCCAAATACCCGGGCCCCGTTCTACGAAGCGATCTTAGCCCTAAGATCACCGTAACTGCACAGCTAACATATGCACTTAAGGTGATCTTAGCGCTAAGATCGTTTTGTAGAACGGGGCCCAGGCCGCAGAGGAAGGAAGGAAGGAAAGGAATGTTTTATTTAATGATGCACTCAACACATTTTATTTACGGGTATATAGCGTCGGACATATGATGAAAGACCACATAAATATTGAGGGTGGAAACCCGCTGTCGCCACTTCATGGGCTACTCTTTTCGATTAGCGGCAAGGGCCCTTTTATATGCACCATCCCATAGACAGGATAGCATATACCACGGCGTATGATGTACCAGTTGTGGTGCACTGGCTGGAGCGAGAAATATCCCAATGAGTCCACTGACGGGGATCGATCCCAAACCGACCGCGCATCAAGCGAGCGCTTTACCACTGGGCTACATCTCGCCCCTCAGGCCTCGGAGAACCGTGGTTCTAACCATGCGATATATTCGTGCCTATTCACGGTGTTGTTGATTATACACCATTTACAGTCCCGTTGCCATGATGTCATTTGTTAAACACCTGATACACCGGTCGTTTGTATTGAAAATAATAGGTGTTTTATTTATCATTATTAGATTTATACAAATTTACCAGTACAGCTTTCAACATGCATGGATACATTTATAAATATTGGTTCAGTGTTCAACAACGCATTGAGGATCATGATATCGTGTACACATTTTCGATTCAGTATTACCTGCCATATAGCGATATCTATGATAGCTAGTTTGACCTAACATGGGGTACACCCATACCTCAGTATCACTATTACCTGCCATATAGCGATATCTATGATAATTAGTTTGACCTAACGTGGGGTACACCCATACCTCAATATCACTATTACCTGCCATATAACGATATCTATGATAACTAGTTTGGCCTAACATGGAGTACACCCATATCTCAGTATGACTATTACCTGCCATATAGCGATATATATGATAATTAGTTTGACCTAACATGGGGGTATACTCATACCTCAGTATCACTATTACCTGCCATATAGCGATATCTATGATAATTAGTTTGACCTAACCTGGTGTACACCCATACCTCAGTATCACTATTACCTGCCATATAGCGATATCTATGATAATTAGTTTGACCTAACATGGAGTATACCCATACCTCAGTATCACTACAGTTTTGGTCGCTAGAGTCATCGTCTGATTGCGTCACACATGAGAGAATGTGTTAGCTTCAAAGGTTCGACATACATTTTTTGGCAGGACAAACGAAAACACCCAGAAGAACCAGGCAAAGAAGGTACTCTTTGCCAAAGTGAAGCAGCTAGACAGTTTATCTTGCACAAAAGGTGTCCTTACCAAACATACTAAGATGGCTGCATACCCAGCCGGACATATTTGGAACCAATCACTGGCAGCTACACAACAGCTACCAAACTCGTGTGATTGGGAGTAGACCAAGGACTGTGATGATCAATTGATCCCTTTCTAGATAGCATTTCCAGAGGCAACCACATCATGTATGGATCTGATTAGATGTGTCTGCAAGAAGGTATGCATGCCTTTCAAATGTTTTACAGCATTGCTTCCATGCACTGAATTATGTACTTGTACGGGAATGTGTTAACCTATGGACTTGAATGGGATAATGTGCAACGAATTAGGTTTTCACAATGTTTTCTATCCAATGGTTCCCATATTTGATTTTAAAGTAAAACTAAATAAATATACATTATTGTTATCGTGTGTATTGAATTTCTTGGGTGTGAAAACATGCGATTAGACACTTAAATCAAGCAGTTATGTGTTCTGGGATCCAAAATATTGATAATTTGTTGTTTTCAATGGCGGCCATTTTGAAAAACATGATGCCGGCCACAACTGTGATCAGATCACGAGTGTCCTGTTTTTATATGAAAGAGAATTAAAAACTGTACCAGTATGCCAATTTTCATGGGTTTTTTCTTCACATTTTGAACAATTCAAGTATATTTTGACATAAGCTACTATAATACTCCCCGACATATAAGCGCACGAGAGAGGGGCCCATAGTGCTGAAGAAAAATCTCAAATTCGGGCAAAAATTATACAGATATTCGGGCAAAATGTGCCAACCTGAGACCTTTTTACCATGTATTTCTATCATTCCACTCTCAAAATTTGTTGCAATCTATATAAAAATGCGCGGTGATTCGTTTGCAACCATACATAGCTGTTTGGTAGTAATACTAATATGAATAAATGTTGTTATCCAGATTCGGGCCTTTTTGTTTAATTCGGGCAAAAGCCTGCCTGCTCCACTACAAAAATAGAAACCCGTACGCCTATGCTCCGACATTTGAAGTACCACAAATCTAATAATCATATCCGTTGTAATATGCACTTAAGGCGATCCTGGTGGTAAGATTGCTTCGTGGAACAGCGCCCAGGTTAATTCACGGCGCATTCGCGCTTACACTGTTAACACACGTCACAGAGCTATCGGTGTCAACCAATCAGATGTGTTTAAATCGACCCCGACACATGTGTGATATCGCCGTGTGATACCACCAGGTGTTCGAGGACACACACATCATAATACCATCACTAGCCAACGCCATGGAGACCGTGACGTCTCGTCTGAAACTATATCTGGGTATAAATGCACGTAGTGTGTTAAGCGTTCAACAAGGCACGCCATCTGTGAACAATATCATTTATACATGAAATAGGGGTGGGACGTAGCCCAGTGGTATTGCATTCGCTTGATGCGCGGTCGGTTTGGGATCGATCCCCGTCGGTAGACCCATTGGGATATTTCTCATCCCAGTTAATGCACAACGACCAGTATATCAAAGGCTGTGGTATGTGCTATCATGCCTGTGGGATGGCGCATATAAAAGATCCCTTGCACCTAGGCTATTTGGAAAGATGTAGCGGGTTTCCTCTCTAAGACTATATCATTTATATGTCAAAATTACCAAATGTTTGACATCCAATAGCCGATGATTAATAAATCAATGTGCTCTAGTGATGTCGTTAAACAAAAACTCATACATGAAGAAGTTTGTTTTGTTTAACGACACCACTAGATCAATTGATTTATTAATTAACGGCTATTGGATGTCAAAAATATGGTCATTTTTGACAGTCATAGAGAGGAAACCCGCTAAAAAAAAATCATTAGTAGCAAGGGATCTTTTATATGCACCATCCCACATACAGGATAGTACATACCACGGCCTCTGATGTACCAGTCGTGGTGCACGGCTGGAACGAGAAATAACCCAATGGGCCCACCGACGGGGATCGATCCCAAACAGACCGAGCATGAAGCGAGCGCTTTACCACTGGGCTACTTCCCGCTTCCTCCTACATGAAATCCGAATGGATGGAAATGATGTCGGGCACCTGTTGTGTTAGAAGAATGGACACGTCCGCATGATCTAAATGATTATCATAACGCTGAATGGAGTCGACAGACCTGGTAATAAGATACTTTTAGCATTAGACACTGCAATGGTAAACAAGGCGTATGGAATATGGAAATCAGGTGGGCAGGGACCAGTGGCGGATCCAGAAAATCCATTTAATGTTCAAAACTGTCGGGAGTAATCGTGAATAAAGTTGAAATCGTAACTCAATCTTACGAGTTCTTGAGGGCATCGTGCGTAACCGTAGCATGTTCAAAGACGCATTCGGGATATTCGTGGTTAAACGTGGGGTATTCGTACGACTATTGAAGGGTCTTTCTCTACCTCTGGCTCTTTCTCTGCCTCTGGTTCTCAACGGGTACGCTGGCTCTTCCCTCGTCCCTTGCGGCCGGTTGCCGACTTCTTGAAGAGCGACATGGTGATGTTCCCTGCATGCAGGCATAACGTCGAATGAAATTTTGCCTGTTCGGCAGCCTTCATATCTATAGGCATCTTGCGGCATTCGTACTGGTTCTTGAGGCAGTCGTACTTATTCGTGTAGCAGTCGTGCGGTAGGCATGTCGTAGTAATTCTTGACGCGTTCCGCATTAATCCTCATGATTCGTAGCGTATTCGGAAAGGCATCCTAGGGGACACGTAGTAGGTCGTCCCGAATCGTAATGAATCGGGTTCAATATCGTAATGGTATCGTATTAGTTCTTGCAGCAGTCGTGAGCATTCGTACGCAGTTCGGGAAAGATGCCGAATCATGCAAAATTTGCCGAAAAATCGGGAGCAATCGGGGCTGCATAGGATCGTGTCTATTCATGGACATTCGGGGAATAATTCGTATATGTGAGACTGGGGCTTTAGGAAAATATATATATATATACGTGGTGAGGAAATAGATGTGAATGGGGGGGGGGGGGGGGGTGCTGACCAGTGCTATACGCATTTATCGAATCGACTTAAATTTGATAGGCTGGTCCTGTCGACTGGCATCAAGGGATCCACTGAAATACACCACATAGCCTGGTCCTGTCGACTGGCATCAAGGGATCCACTGTAATACACCACATAGGCTGGTCGTATCGAGAGGATGCTTTGTCGTCAACCACAGCATAAGAAACCTTTGTGAATTAGGCCCCAGGGCCCCGTTCCACGAGATCAACTTAAGTGCATAGGGTAGCTATGCGCTTAAGGTAATCTTAGGGCTAAGATCGCTTCGTGGAACGGAGCCCTGGACGGTTATCAACGCTCTCTTAACGTCAGAGACCAATCTATGTAAATTCTGCGCAATCGCTGCCTACCAAACGGTGGTCGATGATTCTCGCTCTAATACCACAACAATCCTATGTTTGACTTTAAACACATTTACATCGATCATTTGCGAGCTCCCTGATAAAACCATTTTCACATATTAATCATTAATGCACACATTACAGGAAAAAAAAAAGTTTGTTTTATTTAACGACGCCGCTAGAGCACATTGATTTTTTATCTTATCATCGGCTATTGGACGTCAAACATATGGTCATTCTGACACTGTTTTTAGAGGAAACCCGCTGTCGCCACATAGGCTACTCTGAAACACTCATTGCCTTTTATGTTTTCAAATGAGGTCTTAAACGTGACCTGAACCGTGACAGACATGAGAACAGCCCGTAAAGCAGACAGGCTACTAAATACCAAGTGATTTGATTTCGTGAACCAGTCGTGTAGTGTCGGTAATGACCTTAGCCAAGCGCCTCTGTGTCTCAAGGGACCGAAAGGAAAACAGCGCATTATTATACAGAAAGCATAGCGAGTGTTGACGGAATCAAACGCCCCCTTGTCTGAACGACTTCAGACATAGGCATTCATCGGTTGCAAATTATTGGCTGGGGGTAGGGGGGGGGGAGGTGGGGGGGAGGGGGGGGGGGGGGGGGGGATACCACGCAGTCAACGGGGAGGGACGTAGCCCAGTGGTAAAACGCTCGCTTGATGTGCGTTCGATCTGAGATCGATCCCCATCGGTGTGCCCATTGGGCTATTTCTCGTTCCAACCAGTGCACCACGACTGGTATATCAAAAGCCGTAGTAGGCCTATGTGCTATCCTGGCAGGACCATAGCTAGCAGCGGCGGCTGGGGGGGGGGGGGGGGGGGAATGGGGGCTAGTTGCCCCGAAAAAAATCCTAACTACGTCCCTGCCTGTCTGTGGAATGATGCATATAAAAGATCCCATGTTATTGCTCGAAAAATGTAGCGCGTTATACGTCAAAATTACTAAATGTTTAACATCCAAAAAAGGCGATGATTAATAAATCGATGTGCTCTAGTGGTGTCGTTAAACAAAACAACCTTTAGCTTAACCGCCGAGCCATTGAAAAGCAAACTATGCACTAAAGATTTTTCTAGTTTGTTTTGTTTAACGACACCATTAGAGGACATTTATTTTTTAATCATCGGCTATTGTATGTCAAATATCGTCTTATAGGGTGTATACTACCAAATCAAATCCCATAGACGACAATAGTAACATATGTGGCTAAAACTCCTACCTGCAACGTATCAACCGACATAAACGCCACGGATATAAATACTACCACCCCTCACACTTAAAGTGAATCAGAAAAAAATGGGGGTCAAGCTGCTCGTTTCTGAGATAACGGGTAGCGTCTATGACTACCCTAGTTCCGCACAAAATTCGAGTACTTTTTTTTACAGGTACCCCATACATGTTTCAAGCACAAGGCTACTTGGACACATTGGTACTAGATGAAATAAAATTGCATTTTTTTTTAACCCAGATAAAACTATTATTTTTTACAACCAACACACTCACATTTATAACCAATCACAGGACTTGTGGTGTTCACTTCTCTATCAAAAGTTGGGTGCACCTCGAACTTTGACCCAGCCGGAAGTTATTTGGTCTAGTACTACCTAAAAAACCACGTTTGTTTGGTTTAATGACACCACTATGTCAAAAGTATTAGTCAGGTTCATTATGTCAATTAAGGAAAAGACTATAACATGAGCAATATGGAAACCAATGTGTACATTTGCGCAGATGCCCGTATGGCCGCCATTTTGGATTTTCAAAATGGCCGCCGTAAAATAAGAATTTCCAGGTATCTCAGCTTCTAATTGACATAGAAAGTCCAGTTAAAATGTTAATCCTATGTTTTCGAGCCCAGGGAATCCAAAAATGACATCAAATAAGTGATAAGAAACATCCAAAACCAAGAGAAAGTATATTGCCAAATGAAACAATTAACATATTTACATTGTCGGTTAAGATATGTCTATCTCAATTGAAGTCGTGAAAATATGTCCTGTATCTCATGAACAGATTACATATTATTATCATCATCATCATCGTCATCATCACTGTCCTCATTTCCAATGTTACAGTCTTCATCATTTGCACATTCTGTATCGCACAAGCACAGTTCTGTGCACGGTAAGTTATTCCTTCTGCATGAACATCTGTGCATGTCGTGTCAGAGTTGGAATATGCTTTTTTGCTTCATCACTTCCACCAAGCATTGATATGTAGGTTGTCCCGATGGCATCCATGGGTAGATAAGCCTTGTTTTGTGTTTAGAAATCAACGAGGTTGATCAGTTCAATCAAGCATGGTATTTGCATAAGTTGGTTTGTATTTGTAGACTTGGCTTGATTACAGGTGTCATCCCTCAGGACATGGAATACGTGTCATGTCCAGCATACTTTGTGGTATCTCACATCAATCGCATGAGCGTCACTTGGTGAGATTGCACTGTTTAGTCTTGTCATCAATGCTGGATCTTGAGATATTTCAACAGCTCGTCTAAGTGCCTTCCCAGCGTTTTCAGTTCGTAATGTGAACAGATTCTGATCATCATCCTTTTGACAAAAGAAGCAGTGAGCCTTTGTCAAAGGTTCTGTCGCAGATCTAGTGAAAGGTGCTGAGTTGCCCGGTGTTTCTGATTCCTTCATTTCAGATTTTGTTCTTTTATGTCCACGTTTTTTTCGCAACATAGCTTCCTGTAGACATGGCATGCTGTAAGCGGTCCCTTGCTCGCTGTATGGATATTTGATTTGTGGCATCAGAATAACAACCACGATGCCACCTAGGTTTCTTTTTAATGAATGTTTCTTTGTTGAATTGTTTTAGGTGTCCATGGATGTTAACATATGTTGCATCCTGTAAGCTGGCCCTTTCTTCCACTACATCGAGTAGTTTCTGATATGATTCTGTTCTGGGATTTTGAACAAGCGTTCCTTTACTGGCACTAGACTCCTGACAAAGAATACACAGTTTCCAGTCAATTGTGTGCATGGATGACTTGACAAAACATGGCTTGCCTGTTCCTGTGTCTTCATTCATGATGATTTAGGCACTGAAAAGAAAGAAAACACACCAACACCAAGTTAAGCATGCACTAGTTATGTCAGTATTTGGCTGGAACTGCTGAAAGAAAATTATAGACTTTAGTAACAATATTTTTGCCTAAACATGAACTCTTCCTTCCGTTGACAACTGGCTGAAAATAAATCGTATATTAGCAATAACTTGTTCCTATATCTTCTGTACTGAAAAGAAAGAACCACAACCATATAAAACAAAACCAGGTTAATCATGTACTACACGTACTTGTGTGAGTGCTTGACTATATCAAAACATCTCTTTTGTAGCAATATTTACGACTTAAAATGAACTCTGCCGTTAACAATCGGCTGAAAATGAATGACATATCAGGCATAGAGATTTTAATATGCCACCAGTGGGTTCCTTGGGCCTGAAAACATAGGATTAACATTTTAAATGAACTTTCTATGTTAATTAGAAGCCGATACATCTGAAATTTTTTATTTTATGGCGGCCATTTTGAAATGGCGGCCATACGGGCATTAGTGCAAATGTAAACATTGGTTTTCAGATTCCTGATGTCATAAGCTTTCCAAAAATGTGCTGCTTTGCTAATCTCCATACATTTTGAACAAACGTACATAATGAACCCGACTATATGGTAATTTTGACATAATAGTCTTCGAAAGGAAACCCGCTACATTTTTCCATTAGTAGCAAGGGATCTTTTACACAGATAGGATAGCACATACCACGGCCTTTGTTACACCAGTCGTGGTGCACTGGATGGAACGAGAAGTGGCCCACCAACGGGGATCGATCCCAAACCGACCGCGCATCAAACGAGCGCTTTACCACTGGGCTACGCCCTGCCATGAAAGACAAACTATATGCACTAAGCTTTGCATGCATCTTCGTGACAAACACATTAAGAATTTAGAGTAAAGCTGTTAACGTCAATAATTGACAGACTGCTGCGATCCTATTACTGTGTGCTACATACAGAGCGTCTGCTACACACAGAGCGTCGTTTCCATCTTGCATGGGAAGAGGCCTGAAGAATAACATAAACGTCCAATGACGTTGGGATTACAACTTACAGGTTGTTGTTGTCGCAAGTCGAACAGACATCTCACACGCGTCGTGATATTGATTAATTATTTATATGCATGCACACATACATAAACAACAAGAAAACACACACACACGCACAACACGGGGCGGGGGGGGGGGGAGGGTAAACTCCCCCCCCCCCCCAGTGCTGGAGTGAATTTATACAAACACACACACAGAGAGAGAGAGAGAGAGAGAGAGAGAGAGAGAGAGAGAGAGAGAGAGAGAGAGAGAGAGAGAGAGAGAGAGAGAGAGAGAGAGAGTAAAAAAAAGAGTAAAGTTTGTTTTATTTAACGACGCCGCTAGAGCACATTGATTTTTTCTCTTATCATCGGCTATTGGACGTCAAATATATGGTCATTCTGACACTGTTTTTAGAGGAAACCCGCTGTCGCCACATAGGCTACTCTTTTTACGACAGGCAGCAAGGGATCTTTTATTTGCGCTTCCCACAGGCAGGATAGCACAAACCATGGCCTTTGTTGAACCAGTTATGGATCACTGGTCGGTGCAAGTGGTTTACACCTACCCATTGAGCCTTGCGGAGCACTCACTCAAGGTTTGGAGTCGGTATCTGGATTAAAAATCCCATGCCTCGACTGGGATCCGAACCCAGTACCTACCAGCCTGTAGACCGATGGCCTGCCACGACGCCACCGAGGCCGGGAGAGAGAGAGAGAGAGAGAGAGAGAGAGAGAGAGAGAGGGGGGGGGGGGGGGAGAATTTCGTACCTAATCTGAAGGATTCAGTCAGGGAATCCTCAAAACTAGGTGACTGCCATTAAGCGTAATGCACGTGCTATACGTGTAATATGTAAATTTCCGTTTAGTTTCAGACGATCTTCGCCGTCTTGACAGAATACATTACTATCACTAGTATCGGATTTCTAAGGCTTAAATTAGACAATTCGATAATGCACCATCTTTGGCCTCGTGGGCTAAAGCGTCGTACTTGTTTACATTGACCAATTCCTATTAATGCTGGTTTAGAATTTTCGAATCCCAGGGGCGGATCCTAAGGAGGGAACCAGGGGGGACCTGTCCCTCCCCCTAAAAAATAAAAGTGCCCCCTTTTTAACAATTTATTTACAATTTCCATTGAAGTGCCCTTTTCAGGGAGTTCCTCAATGTATCCATGGTCCCCTCCCTATAATGTTTCCTGGGTCCGCCCTTGAATCCTTGACCTGAACACACAAAAAGTTAAAATTGCATTGCTTCACAGGTGTTGTTTCTTGAAAAATAATCTACACCTAGAATAATAGTGATATCTTCAAACGAAACAAACTTTTAAAAAAACAAAAAACCCACCTGAACAGGATATCGTATAACGGAGGAAGCGAGACGGAGCCCTGTGGTAAAGCGCTCACTTGGTGCGCGATCAGTTTGTGATCGATCCCCGTCAATGGGCTCATTGGGCTATTTCTTGCTCCAGCCAGTGCACCACGACTGATACACCAAACGCCGTGGTATGTGCTATCCTGTCTATGAGATGGAGCATATAAAAGATCCCTTGCTGCTAATCGAAAAAGAGTAGCCCATGAAGTGGCGACAGCGGGTTTCCTCCCTCAATATCTGTGTGGTCCTTGACCACGTCCGATGCCATATAACCGTAACTAAAATGTGTTGAGTGCGTTATTAAATAAAACATTTCCTTTCTTCATATAACGGGGTGTTAAGGGACGAAAACAATGAGGGCGATCTATCGTAAATGGTTAATTAATACTTACAGCGTTTAAATTGTTTTTACTTTTAAAAGGAACATACCCTAGTTTTTAAACACCAAGGCATATTTTGTTTAACTATTATAGCCGTTTTTTAAAACTGAAATCATACTTTACTTAGATTTTATGGTTTAGATTATCAAATTTCCGTACATTCGAAGTGTTTTTGGTCATCCTGGCGTTTTTAATATCACAAAATGCATTTATCATATTTTTAAAAACGCACGTGCGTCTGAGATGTAACAGTTATGGAGTCGAATTTTAGTTTATTTTTAGAGGATATTTCACCATTTTAAAGTCACAGACTCGTGTTTCTCTCAATTGTAACTTTATCCAAATGTGTTACAGGTTTGTAGATAAGTAAACTTAGTGTTAATTTTCGCGGGTTGAAACTAGGGTCCGTCTCTTTAACACGATTTTAAGTTGGCTTCCTTTTCTTTTTTTAACAATTTGAATACCGGTGTTGTAAAAAACGAAAAATCGGCATCATCACTGACCAGTCTGAATAACTGGGATAACTAATAAAATAGAACACAAACAAACGTGAGTGTGTATTGGTCCCCACGAGGTCCAGCTTTATTTACACGTCAATTACTGGACAGTAAAACACGAAGCAGGAATGCCTCCTTCATCACACTGGTTTTCATTCAACAAGATCCAACACCTCGTAACGATAGGTTAACATCAATCTATTAAACAAGAAATTCCAACAACAAATATGGTCTAAAGAGAGAGCCCAACGAAATGGCCTTTCTGGACAGATGACCTTGATAGTTGATACAATCTTGACCAAGCACCCTGTGCTTGATTATATATATATATATATATATATATATATATATATATATATATATATATATACATACACACACACACACACATTAGCTACGGCGGCAAGTGAATGCTTAGCGAGTGAATTTTATTTTCTAAACACCAACCATTATTCCGTCCTGGAAAGACAACTATGTAAGCTGAGGTGTGCGCCCAGGTCAGTGTGTTTGAATCTTAATTGGATATAAGCACGAGAATAAAAGTTAAAAGTTGAACTGGTGACTTTACATCTCCTCAACGATGAACAAATATTAATTTATTCCCATGCTTATATTCAGGCACGCTGTCGCGGAGCATGCACATCGGTATTCCGAGCTCTTTGTTCAGGACAGCCGTTAATGGTTAGCTGTAAATGAATACTGAGAGAGGTTGTATTGCAATTCTACATTTGGTCATTAGGACCTGTTCTGGGTTGAAACCTGCACTTGTATCCGAACAAGGTTGACATGCCCACCCTAGACACAACCTCTCACCTTGCAAATGGCACCGATACTGATGATGATGATGATGATGATGATGATGACAGGGCTTCTAGATTATAGTAGTCCCACTCTCATGGCTAGTGATATTCAATGTTGGGATAGTAAGTAACTACTATTACCATGCCCGATGGCTAGTGAAATTTGTTTGTCAAAAGCTGCAGTTAAGTCTATTTTGTAAATATGAATATTTTGCCCCCACCACAACCACCCAATGTTAGTGTTTTAAGCTCTATCTCCCTCTTTAAGTGACATATCCGATTATTACTATTAATTAGTAAAATTGTATTAACTTAAAGTAAAGTAAAGTAGGGCTAGTGAATTTTTAATCGTGGCTAGTAAATTAAAAACAAATCACTGATCCCATGGCTAGTGGATTTTTTTTAATAACAATTCTAGAAGCTCTGTTAATGATGATACAGCAATCTAGGGTAAATCTTAACTGTTTATCTAAAATGAATTATCTAAAATAAAAAAATAAAAAACAAGATTTTTAAACAAACAAAAATAAATTCTTTAAAGATTATTTTTTTTAAAAAGAAGAAGAAAAGTACAAAAATCAGTTTTTTCTGATGGTCTCAAAAGTTGTAGAGATTATTTGGGCAATTGTGCTAAGAGACTGACGATTTATACGTTTCTAATACATTTGTACTAGCAATACGTTTTAAACCCATACCAAATCACATAACTTTTTTTTTTAAATCAGTAAAAATACGAGTTTCTTTATAAATTATCATCAACAAATTGCATAGGCTAAACCTTATTTTACAAATAAAAAATGCACGTATGAAGACAACTGATGGAAGGAAGACAGGCGCGGATTTAGTGGGGGGGGGCCCCAAGGGCCCATTTTTGGGGTCAAGTTTTTTTTTTTTTAAACTATAACATACACTAGAGTGGAATTACACAAAAATGCACTTATTTCCCAAGAGTCTTTAAATTATATTTTGTTTCGATATTTCTTCCCATTTACCGGCAGCCGCAGTCAACGAAAAACCAAGCCCAATATGGGAAGGAGAGATGACCACTTTAACTTTAAAAAAAAGAAGAGACCAGAGTTTATGAAATTTTGAAGATAACAAAAACAGTATGACAGTACCAAAAACATACGTTAATATAGCTATTTTGTTACTCAGATGCGAGGAAATCGCGTTTCAGGCCACTTAAATTTCAAAATTTCGCGTGGGAGCATGCCCCCGGACCCCCTTAGGAATCTCGGGCGCTTCGCCCCCACCCCCCCCATTTCAAAATCCTGGATCCGCACCTGGAAGGAAATGTTTTATTTAACGACGCACTCAACACACTCGTTGAGTGCGTCGTTAACTAAGTTCACACTCTGTTATGGTTATATGGCGTCAGACATATGGTTAAGGACCACACAGATAATGAGAGAGGAAACCCGCTGTCATCACTTCATAGGCTACTCTTTTCGATTAGCAACAATGGATCTTTTATATGCACCACCTCACAGACAGGGTAGTACATACCACGGCCTTTTATATACCAGTCGTGATGTACTGGCTGGAACGAGAAATTGGACCGACCGCGCATCAAGCGGGCGCTTTACCACTGGGCTACGTCCCGTCCCGACAACTGATGGAACAGCCAACGCAGAGAACACACTGTCCTACCTTTAGTCTGAGTGTACTGCATTATCGATTACTTCGATAGCGATGGGCTACATCCCGTCCCGACAACTGATGGAACAGCCAACGCAGAGAACACACTGTCCTACCTTTAGTCTTGAGTGTACTGTATTATCGATTACTTCGATAGCGATGGGCTACATCCCGTCCCGACAACTGATGGAACAGCCAACGCAGAGAACACACTGTCCTACCTTTAGTCTGAGTGTACTGCATTATCGATTACTTCGATAGCAATGGGCTACGTCCCGTCCCGACAACTGATGGAACAGCCGACGCAGAGAACACACTGTCCTACCTTTAGTCTTGAGTGTACTGCATTATCGATTACTTCGATAGCAATGGACTACATCCCGTCCCGACAACTGATGGAACAGCCAACGCAGAGAACACACTGTCCTACCTTTAGTCTGAGTGTACTGCATTATCGATTACTTCGATAGCAATGGGCTACGTCCCGTCCCGACAACTGATGGAACAGCCGACGCAGAGAACACTGTCCTACCTTTAGTCTTGAGTGTACTGCATTATCGATTACTTCGATAGCAATGGGCTACGTCCCACCCCGACAACTGATGTAACAGCCAACGCAGAGAACACACTGTCCTACCTTTAGTCTGAGTGTACTGCATTATCGATTACTTCGATAGCAATGGACTACATCCCGTCCCGACAACTGATGGAACAGCCAACGCAGAGAACACACTGTCCTACCTTTAGTCGGAGTGTACTGCATTATCGATTACTTCCGATAGCAATGGGCTACATCCCGTCCCGACAACTGATGGAACAGCCAACGTAGAGAACACACTGTCCTACCTTTAGTCTGAGTGTACTGCATTATCGATTACTTCGATAGCAATGGGCTACATCCCGTCCCGACAACTGATGGAACAGCCAACGCAGAGAACACACTGTCCTACCTTTAGTCTGAGTGTACTGCATTATCGATTACTTCGATAGCAATGCAGCTGAGACTGTTCAAGTATTTTGTCTTCATCGCTGTATTAAAAAAACCCGAGATTAATCTAGATAATGTGATGGCAATTTGTTAAACATTTTCATTTACACACAATTTTTTATTTTTTTAAATATATTTAGAAAAAAAGTGTTTGAGTTTGTATGGGTTTAAAAGCCAGTAATATGTTTCATCATCATCCATTAAAGGCTTTTGTTGGAGATATCGCTGGCACTATAATTTACGATATCTGGTTTGTTTCAGCGCTAAACCTACCATTAGTGACGTCACTCCACTGCCGTTCTGCTAGTTAACGAGTCTACCGCTGACATTCAACCCACATTACTGACAGCTGTCGCAAATGAAAAGAATAATAATGGATGATAAAAAGAATAACCCCCTCGTGTCTTGTGATATCATAATTTATCAGCACTCGTTGATAAAAGTTTAAAATCCTCGGCAAGCCTCGGTTTTCATACTTTTATCAACTCGTGCTGATAAATTATGATATCACAAGACACGAGGGGAGTATCCTCTATATATGTTTGAACATAATTCATTATAGAGTTATATGAAAATTCATCGGTTCCTTTTTCACGCAAATAGGACTATAGGGCCAGTGGGTTTAAGGAGAATATTCCACGAGAACAATAAAATGTCCCCCCCCCCCCCCCCCCGCCAAGTTTTTACGGTGCATACTTTTTTTTCTTTCAATGAACCGTTCAAAAATGCGCTAAAAATTCCTTAAGAATTTGCGCACTACTTTCCGTTTTGACTTAATCCTACGAGATATTCAAAACTCAATAGCACCTGCGCCCAGGACAGATGTGCGCCACAACAGCTTGTTCTGAATGTGCACGTGAAACCCTATGACATGATATAACAGTGCACCATACATGTACCAATTCAGTTCACACTCTGTAGGTTAATGACAATGAAAACGAGCACCTGTCATATCAGCCATTCCCTTAAGAGTCGGACCAGACAGATGCAAATTACACAAATTACAATCAACCAGACAACTGATATGTTATCATTTTTACTTCACCTACAAAAAGGTACATGCACTGTTGTTATGACAATCGTGTAATATTATTTTTATCCTCCCAAATAGTAAACGGTCGATGTATATATTCATGAAATAAAAGTTTCTGTGCATGTATTGTACAACGTATATGTTTAACGTGAGCAAAATCAAATGATTTCTGTCATTAGTAAACATTTTGAGACAATATGCCCAATTACGTTGATATTATCATGTTTGTCAAATTTCAACCTTTATTTTGCAGTTGGTTGGAGACCGTTTTATTTCGTGCATAAGAACTTTTTTCTGTGAATATATAAAGAGAATAACCAGTTACCGTCTTAAGATATCGGCTTTATCTTGTGAGTGTTAAAGTGGCATTCCCCATTCGACTCGAGCAGGATAACGCCAAAATATGCATCTTAACACAGTAACCAGTTATTTTATTTATTCTGCAATCCTAAAAAAAGCCAAAAATGTACAAAATTAACCATTTCATTACACAACTTTATCGTTTTTCTATGGGTAGCAGGCTCACACATGTCGAATGCCGTATTGCCTACAAAATCTACACACCAAAGCATACATTCTTAAATAATTAATTTCTTATTTTGACAACAAAAATTATCTTAGAAATGTTTAAAAAACCCCCCAAAAAACCATCAACTAGAAAATAAAATAACAAGTAACATTAAACAATACACCATTCCTTTGCTGATCACAACTAGTGTAAAAGTAAGTCCATCCCAAAAAGCTATGATATTTTTGGTCAGTGTACATAGTAATTTATCTCGACAATATTACATATAGGGATTGCTCAATAAAAAGAATTGCCTCCCACCTCTACCAATACTGTCAGGAAAGAACACGAGTCTGGGACGAATCTACCACAGTAATGATTCAGGGCCACACACTCTGGAGTGTGGGGTGTGGGGGGGGCGTTGCCTCCCTGTGAATCTAACTATTTTTTTAAATCCAGAAAATGGCATACACATCTCAGGATTTAATTTGTAGTGTTTCTTTTGCTTATAAAAAGTAGTGCCCCCCCCCCCCCCCCCCCGGATTTTGATCAAGGTACGGCCCAGTGATTCAATCATTAAAAAGGAACACAGGCAGCCAAAAGTGACTTCGCCAAGTTTACACGTATTAAGTGTCCTCTTTAAAATGATGACATATATAGAGAAAGTTACAAAATAACAATTATTTTCATGACAGGCACATTTGGTGAAGTATGTACAGAAAAAGGAATGTTCGGAGGGTTTTTTCTCTTCCTGTATGGACATTGCTACTTGCCAACAAGTTCCTTCCACCAATTTACAATGCATTGTAGCAAATTTAACTACAGCGAAACCCTTCTAAAACGGACACCCTTGGGACCAAGACAATTGTCTGGTTTTAAGAGGTTTAGGAAGGTTACGTTCTGTACTGGTTTCTAAAAAGGGATTCTGTAAAATGTCCAGTTTTAAGAAGGATCCGGTTTAAGGAGGTTATGTCTGTACTAGTTTTAAAAAAGGGATTCTGTAAAATGTCGGGTATTAAGAAGGATCTGGTTTAGGAAGGTTACGTTCTGTACTAGTTTTTGAAAAGGGATTCTTTAAAATGTCCGGTTTTAAGAATGATCTGGTTTAGGAAGGTTACGTTCTGTACTAGTTTTTGAAAAGGGATTCTGTAAAATGTCCGGTATTAATAAGGATCCGGTTTAAGGAGGTTATGTTCTGTACTAGTTTTTGAAAAGGGATTCTGTAAAATGTCGGGTATTAAGAAGGATCTGGTTTAGGAAGGTTACGTTCTGTACTAGTTTTTGAAAAGGGATTCTGTAAAATGTCCGGTATTAATAAGGATCCGGTTTAAGGAGGTTACGTTCTGTACTAGTTTTTGAAAAGGGATTCTGTAAAATGTCGGGTATTAAGAAGGATCTGGTTTAGGAAGGTTACGTTCTGTACTAGTTTTTAAAAAGGGATTCTGTAAAATGTCCGGTTATAAGAAGGATCTGATTTAGGAAATTACGTTCTGTACTAGTTTTTTGAAAAGGGATTCTGTAAAATGTCCGGTTTTAAGAATGATCTGGTTTAGGAAGGTTACGTTCTGTACTAGTTTTTGAAAAGGGATTTTGTAAAATGTCCGGTATTAATAAGGATCCGGTTTAAGGAGGTTACGTTCTGTACTAGTTTTTGAAAAGGGATTCTGTAAAACGTCCGGTTTTAAGAAGGATCCGGTTTAAGGAGGTTACGTTCTGTACTAGTTTTTGAAAAGGTATTCTGTAAACGTCCGGTTTTAAGAAGGATCCGGTTTAAGGAGGTTACGTTCTCTACTAGCTTTTGAAAAGGGATTCTGTAAAACGTCCGGTTCTAAGAATGATCCGGTTTAAGGAGGTTATGTTCTGTACTAGTTTTTAAAAAGGGATTCTGTATAAAATGTCCGGTTTAATGAAGGATCCGGTTTACAGAGGTTTCACTGTACTAGTTTCAGCGAATTGTAAATGAAAGATCATGAAAAATATCCTCTCTTACTTGCAAATAATTTTAATTGATAAAAACTGAACGAGACATTCAGTAACATTAGATAAGAATCACCTCAAACTGAACGAGACATTCAGTAACATTAGATAAGAATCACCTCAAACTGAACGAGACATTCAGTAACATTAGATAAGAATCACCTCAAACTGAACGAGACATTCAGTAACATTAGATAAGAATCACCTCAAACTGAACGAGACCTTCAAAAACAAAAAACAACAACAAAAACCGCCCAGTGAAACATGATATTTAACAAGTGCTCCAACCTCTTCCAAATTAATGATCTGCGTCTTTAACTACATGGACACTTTGAATTTCACGACTTAACAAGTGACCCACCCATCAAAATGAGCTGCAGTGAAACCCCTTTAAACTGGATACCCTCATCACCAAGACAAATGTCCGGTTTTAAGAGGGATCCGGTTTAGAGAGGTTAACTTCTGTCCTGGTTTTTAAAAAGGGACTCGGTAAAACGTCCGGTTTTGAGGGAATTCCGGTTTACAGAGGGTCCGGTCTTGAGAGGGTTCACTGTACACTGAAGGTATATAACATGGTTACAGTTAAAAAAGTAGTTTGCTTTGTTTAACGACACCACTAGAGCACATTGATTTATTAATAATCATTGGCTATTGGATGTCAAACGTTTGGTAATTTGACTTATATTCTCAGAGGAAACAAGACATTTTTTCATTAGTAGCAAGGGATCTTTCATATGCACAATCCCACAGACAGGATAACACATACCACATGCCTTTGATAAAATAGTTGTGGTGCACTGCCTGGAATGAGAAATAGCCCAATGGGCCCACGAACGGGGATCGATCCTACACCAACCGCGCATCAAGTGAGTGCTTTACAGATAATGCATCACCCCACCCTGCTGAAAAATCAAAGTAATATATTAACTGCCTCTACCCTCATTGCTGTCTTTGATTTTGATCAGGTAACATGGTTTTGTTATTCCGATTTATTCCAATTTGTACACATTACTTGAAAAAGATGCAATTTTCATATTCATATATAAATACTCTATACAGTACTAGGTAAAACAATTCTGGCTAAAGCATTTTCAATATATGGCTAATAAAAATTCCATTGGGCTAATATTTTGGCTACAGGTATTTTTGCTCCAGGGTGAGCCCGGACTTTACCACTGGGCTGTGTCCTGTCCCAAAGAAGGCAAGGGATGTTTATTAACACCCCAGCACATTTTACACTAAAACTGAAGGTGTATAACATGGTAACAGTGATGGCTGGTTTACATCATCAGAGTAGAAACCCACTTTATTACCCATATGGTTTAAAATGTCTTGGTACAAATCAAAGTGATACATCCCACTAGAATGCCAAGTGGAACGTACCACTTAGTGATATCACACAACAACAACATCATTGACTGGCTCACTACAACCTTACAGGAATGTCAGCCAAGCAAGTTGAGCGATATAAATTAAGATCGACTATGGATAATAAATAGGATATCAAACTCGCTACCATTTGGAATTATGTTTATGTCCCTTGTGAAATAATTTTCATTGTCACTCACTAAAACTCAAGACAATTGAACACTATTTCACTCAGGACATGATACGAAATGGAAGCTCGTTTAATATCTTATAAATCCATTTGGTTTAGGTAATTTAAAGGAGAAATCAAAGCTATTCTTAGCATGAACAAAATCAGTCAAAAATGAATTGTGCGTTTCAATTCAGAACTCATTAATAAGTGTCAGGTTGCAATTTGTCACCACCTACCTAATAAGTAAAATGCACCAGGTAAATATAAAATTGCACGTAATACTTTCTAAGCATAATAACCCTGTGGTATGCGTTTGATACCTGAAATTCATCTGTATTGGACTAATACACACACATGTAATACAGCCTTGATAACATACTGGGGGAAACCACACAGCAACAGTCATAACACGGACATGACAGAAGAACCAAAAATTTAATGGAAAAGCAAAAATAAAAGCTTACCTTTTTTCTACAAATGTTAGTAGCTGCAGATTTGCATTGATGAAATAAAATCATTTAACCAATAAAAATACACAAATAATGTGTCTTCTCATGTGTGGCAAAAATGTGAAATGAAACAAAGAAATGGACTAGACAGAAAAATAGAAAATTAAAATGAATTCTAAAACTGAATATCAGTTTTGTGCGTGTGTGTCTGGGATATCACATCTAATAATAATGATAAAATTACACACACACACACATACACACATATATATATATATATATATATATATATATATATGAAAGGTTTAACAGGTGAAAAATGGCATACATGTGTTTTTAGTCACTTAAGACATCTATGCTGACCTACAAACACTTGAATTAAATAAAATCATAAGATGTACAAATATTAATATTTCAAACAGTTTTTTTTATATAATTAAAGGTTGTTTTGTTTAACAACACCACTAGAGCACATTGATTTGTTAATCAACGGCTATCGGATGTCAAACATTTGGCAATTCTGACATTTGCATCATTAAAGCCAACATTAACATGTCAGAAATTAAAGGGATTCCCCAAGAACCTATTTACATATTTATACACATACTTCTCCCTGTTTGAATGTTTTCAGAAGCGGTGGTGTTGTGGTCAAGTCATCGGACATAAGGCTGATAGGTACTAGGTACTAGGTTCGCAGCCCGGTACCAGCTCCCACCCAGAGTGAGTTTTAACGACTCAGTGGGTAGGTGTAAGACCACTACACTCTCTTCTCTCTCACTAACCACTGACAACTAACGACTAACCCACTGTTCTGGACAGCCCAGATAACTGAGGTGTTTGCCCAGGACAGCGTGCTTGAACCTTAATTAGATATAGGCACGAAAATAAGTTGAAATTAATGAAAGCCAAAAAAACACCTTTATAACCTAAGTGCTGTTTGTAAGGTTTTATCACGGGTGTGACAATGACGGCAATACGTACGTAAATAATAAAGGCAACCATCCCAAATGTTAACGAGTACCAGCTGTGGTGATAAGTATTAGAATGAGTAGAATCGGCAATAATACAATCAAATAACACAGTGAAAGTAGGAACAATGTTAACAGTTGTATTACACATGTATAAAAAGCTATTATAAAATTTTTCTTCCACAGAATTTATTTTGTACAGTGGGGACGGGACGTAGCCCACAGGTCAAGTACTCGCTTGATGCGAGGTCAGTTTGGGATCGATCCCCATCGGTGGGCCCATTGCACCACAACTGGTACATCAAAGGTCTTGGTATGTGCTATCCTGTCTGTGGGATGGTGCTACTAATGGAAAAATGACTAAATGTCAAAAGACTATATGTCAAAATTACCAAACGTAACTTAACAAGGGGAATATGACATCATTGGTAATATATGACATCATATTAATGTGACAGAAATACATGAATCTAAAGTGACAGAGAAGAAACCTGCAGCTACCATAGAGGCTAGTTTTCATTTGCTACCAAGACAGCTTTGATATGGACTTCTCCACACACAGGACATTGCATACCACAACATGTTATACACAGGTCACCAAGTGCTGGTTTCTTATGATTTACTTCATGAACAAACTTAATATACAACAAACCTGGAATCATGATAAACAAAAAAACAAAACAAGTCAGTCCATATTAATTGCATAAAGTTTAAAAAGCAAACACTTGTTATTTTTCAAGGCTGTTCCTGAATACTAATGATCACGTTGGGGAGGCAGGTGGCACTGTATTATTTAGGGGGGTTGGGGAGGTCTGCTGTTATTTTTTCTCTTTACAATGGACAAGGAAGAGGGGCAACCACGTACACTTGCTGTCATTGGTATGATAAACTTCAAACCCTGCATGTAATCGTTAAGTACTAAAACATCGCCAAGATATACGATCCAGCCTATACATAAATGTAGTCGCCTGCCCCCACACACGTGATCAATTCTGGAACATCCTGCAAGATATAAAACCCCAACCTATACATACATGTGACATGGTACATGTACTAAATACAGTTCAGTTCGTATTCCACAAGTACAATAAAAGTTTGTATTCCACAGCAGTGAGTATTGCAATGCTAGAATAATAATGTTGCAAGCATACTGGGCGCCTAGCCTTCAAAAAGGACTTCATTTCCGCGTCGCTGTCGACATCTGTCTAATGTCACTGTACATTTTTGGTCCGTTCACACTGCGCGAGAACACCGAACTGAAGTTCCCCGACTCCAACATGGAACTGTCGATGTGGCAGTCGAAAGTCTTTTCAAACGCTTCAAGGAACGGTCCGATAACTTCATCAATTGTGATTGGCCGGTCCATTTCTTTGGAAAGGGATGTCACTTCCTTTTCTGGAATTCCACAGGCCTCAATGTGCTGGAACCACGACAGATCCGTGTTGCAGTTGAGAGAGATGCCGTGTGTCGTCACGTACCGCTTTCCATGCACACCTGAAAATGTCGAAAATATTTTAACAATTAAAAAAACACAAAAACCCCATCTACAGTTGAATCCCGTCAGTTGTCAAGAAAGTGTTCAATTCAGTGAGTAGTTCGATCTAACCATTCCTTAGATTTCACGGTAACGATTGTTTCTGGTACCACGTCAGTAAAATCACGGAACCTAAATTTCATTTCCCACGATTATTATATTGAGTACAACTATTCAACAAAAATAATATAAACATTTTCCGATGGGTTTCCATTATCATATGGCACAGAACTGAAAAAGTGTTTCCCATGAAGTTTGAAATCCTATGACCTGGGGCCCAATTCACAAAGGTCTCTTGGGCTCTGCTAGACAACAAAGCATCCTCTTTGCAAGTCTTTTAACACTGCACTGCGAGATCGCAAAGTTGCGAGAGTTTAGTGAATTAGGCCCCAGAACCCTAACCATGTGGTGTATTCGACCCTTCTCAGTTTGGCCTAATGAGTTCTACTGTATTTATAAAATTAGCAAAATTAACTATACTAAGACAAAATAAAGTACAACAGTCTGGTACTGATGCATTGACGTTAACAGGCACCGAAATAAGCAAAGTGCCTGATAACTGAGGTACAGTATTAATAACTATTATATCATACATCATCCCTGCCTGCTACCGATTTGATCGGGCTGCTGGTGCTCCCTTGCACCTGCCAGTGCAGGCGGTCCCTCCTCTCCCCTCCCCCCACCTTTCCCGTCATGGACAGAGGAACCGACCAAGGCCGGCTCTTGTGCCCACGACAGGCGTGTGCTACAACAGTTTGTTCTGAATGTGCACGTAAAACCCTATGACATGACATGACATACATCATCACAGGCACAGATGCAGGATCTTTTAATAGAGGGGGGGACCATAACCCGTTGTTGTTTTTGAAAATAGAATTTAAAGGTCCTTGACAGGTGGATGGGATAAGTTTGCATTTTTTCTGTATTCTGTAATATAGTAGGCTCTCATTGGGTAGAACTCGGAAGGGTCGAATACACCGCAACGCTCGAACCAAAAACGAGGTCCCGAGTTACACTTACACAATGGTGACCAAATGCTAAGATCAAACTACCCTATGGGTCAAACACTTTCTTGACAACTGACGGGGTTCGAGTCAACAGGATTCAACTGTGTATTGTTTGAACAAAAATGGGGGGGGGGGGGGGGGGGCAGGCCCCTTAGGATCCCACATAGAATCCACGCCTGCTGGTAACCTATAGTTTATGACTATAGTTCATGGCATCAACAATTTTCATCATAAACTCTTCACAAACACACCGATACTTTGTTATTCATTCACATCACTGTTCTCGGTCTGCTGATACAACTATGTGGAACTTGTAATTAAACCGTGCTCACATAACTGATCAAAATTTAGAAAGAAATGTTTTATTTAACGACACACTCAACACATTTTATTTATGGTTATATGGCGTCGGACATATGGTTAAGCACTACACAGATATTGAGAGAGGAAATCCACTGTCGCCACTTCATGGGCTACTCTTTTCAATTAGCAGCAAGGGATCTTTTATATGCACCATCCCACAGACAGGTTAGTACATACCACAGCCTCTGATATACCAGTCGTGGTGCACTGGCTGGAACGAGAAACAGCTATTACCAATGAAATAACAAGCCTTAAATAGGAAGTAAAGTACGTCCAGCTGCTACAAATCATTACTGTAAATAGCAGTCCAAAAGAAATATTATATCCTCCTCCGCCCGCTACTGACCCCGGTCGAGCTGCTGGTGCTCTCTTGCACTTACTAGCGTGGGCGGTAAAGCCTCCTCCCACCCACCCCAATCCCTTTCATGTCCTGGGCCATGTTCCACGGAGCGATCGTAGTACTAAGATCACCTTAAGTGCATACAGTAATTATCCAGTTACAATGATCTTAGCCCTAAGGTCGCTTCGTGGAATGGCGCCCTGGACGAGTTTTAACGACTCAATGGGTAGGTGTAAGAACACTACACCCTCTTCTCTCTCACTAACCACTAACAACTAACCCACTGTCCTGGACAGACAGCCCAGATAGCTGAGGTGTGTGTGTGTGTGGTGTGTGTGTGGTGTGGTGTGGTGTGGTGTGGTGTGTGTGTGTGTGTGTGTGTGTGTGTGTGTGTGTGTGTGTGTGTGTGTGTCCAGGATAGTGTACTTGAATCTTAACTGGATATAAGAACAAATTTAAAATAAACTGAAATGATATCAATAAATAAATTAATTTGTTATGTATAATGACACCACTAGAGCACATTGGTTTATTAATCATCAGCTATTGGATGTCAAACATTTGGTAATTCTGACTCATAGTGTGCTCTAGTTGTGTCGATAAACAAAACAAACTATAACAGCCTGACAGTATCATTGTATCTACATGTTTACTGGGAGCACTGAAGCTTGCACCATGTTATGTAATTGCAGCTGTTCGCTCATGATGCCAAGGAGACAGAATATAGATCCTGGTAGATGAATTGTGGGACCTGCAACAGGGCACAGTGTGAAAATAACCAGATGTTGGCCAGCCAGGATTTAGCTTAGTTGGTATACTAGAACACTTGTAATATGTGCTTGTGTTATGGATTGATGAATGAATGGATGGATGAATGAAGGGAGGGAGGTATGGTGGAATGAATGGAAGGATGGATAGGTGGATAGATGGATAGATGGATGGATGGATGCATGGAATAAAGGTATGGAATGAATGAATGTATGGATGGATAGACAGACGGATGGACAGGGATGGATGGACAGAGGGATTGATGGAATGGATGTATGCATGGATGGATTGATGCATGAATGGATGGATGTATGCATGAATGGATGGAAGGGTGGATGGCAGGGTGGATGAATGGCTGAATAGTTGAATAGATGCATGGATGGAAGGATGGATGGATGGGTGGGAGGAGGGATGGAGGGGTGGATGGATGGATGGAATGAAGGGATGGAATGAATGAATGTATGGATGGACGGACAGATGGACAGAGGGATTGATGAATGGATGTATGCATGCATGAATGGATGGATGGACAGGGACGGATGGACAGACAGGGACGGATGGACAGACAGAGGGATTGATGAATGGACGGACTGATGCATGAATGGATGGATGGGTGGATGGCAGGGTGGATGAATGGCTGAATGGTTGGATGGATGCGTGGATGGATGGATGGATGGATGGGTGGGAGGAGGGATGGAGGGGTGGATGGATAGAATGAATGAATGAATGAATGAATGAATGAATGAATGAATGAATGGATGGATGGATGGACAGGGACGATGGACAGACGGATGGACAGAGGGATTGATGAATGGACATATGCATGCATGAATGGATGGATGGATGAATGGATGTATGCATGGATGAATGGATGGCAGGGTGGCTGAATGGCTGAATGGCTGCGTGGAGGGATGGATGGATGGGTGGGTAGAGGGATGGATGGGTGGATGAATGGATGATTTAGCTCAATTGATAGAACACTTGCATGGAGTGCTTGGGTTATGGATGGATGGAGACTCGGTTGATATTTTCCATATTAAAAAATACTAGTGACGAATCCTCTATGTATATGGTGAGTGTACTGAAGCTTGCACTGTCTAGTAGGTAATTAATTGCAGGCTGTTTGATCACGATACATATCCATCATTTATCCATCCATCTATCAGTTTAAAACTCAGCAGTAAGAACTAATCAGTCATCTGTCCATTCATCCATTCAAAACTCAACCATAAAAGGTAATCAACTACATGTTCATTATTCATTCATCCATTCATCTGTTCATTCATCCATCCATCCATCCATCCATCCATCCATCCAACCATATGTCCATCCATCTCTTCATCCATCCATGCACTCACCCTCAAACCCAGCAGTAATAGCTATCCAATCCAGGGTTTTAGATCTCACTAACTTGGGCACAAAATAATTACGCCCAAAGTAAGTACAAACGTGCTGACCTCTTGAACAATATTCCACCTCAAAACCACTGAAACATTATGTTTAATTAGATTAAAATAACTTGAAATGCATTTCTGACAACTACAGGTGCTGTTAATGATCTAAACGACCTTTCTGCACTGAGTGAGTGCTCCGCAAGGCTCAGTGGGTAGGTGTAAACCACTTGCACCGACCAGTGATCCATAACTGGTTCAACAAAGGCCATGGTTTGTGCTATCCTGCCTGTGGGAAGCGCAAATAAAAGATCCCTTGCTGCTAATCGGAAGAGTAGCCCATGTAGTGGCGACAGCGGGTTTCCTCTCAAAATCTGTGTGGTTCTTAACCATATGTCTGACACCATATAACCGTAAATGTGTTGAGTGCGTCGTTAAATAAAACACTTCTTTCTTTCTTTCTGCACTGAGAAAAGACAAAAGTCCTTGTGCCCAAGTTAGTGAGACAGTGCACTACAACTGGTGTATCCATGGGATGGTGCATATAAAAGATCCCTTGCTACTAATGGAAAAATATAGCGGGTTTCCTTTTTAAGACTATAAGACATCCAATAGCCAACGATTTAACTTTACATTGGGAAAGGTTGTAACTCAGTGGCAGGGCACTTGCCTGAGCTGCGACAGGTTGCAGGATTGATCACTATCAGTGGCAGGGCACTTGCCTGAGCTGCGACAGGTTGCAGGATTGATCACTATCAGTGGACTCTTGATCCACCCCAGGGGCAGGGCACTTGCCTGAGCTGCGACAGGTTGCAGGATTGATCACTATCAGTGGACTCTTGATCCACCCCAGGGGCAGGGCACTTGCCTGAGCTGCGACTTGCAGGATTGATCACTATCAGTGGACTCTTGATCCACCCCAGGGGCAGGGCACTTGCCTGAGCTGCGACAGGTTGCAGGATTGATCACTATCAGTGGCAGGGCACTTGCCTGAGCTGCGAAAGGTTGCAGGATTGATCACTATCAGTGGACTCTTGATCCACCCCAGGGGCAGGGCACTTGCCTGAGCTGCGACAGGTTGCAGGATTGATCACTATCAGTGGCAGGGCACTTGCCTGAGCTGCGACAGGTTGCAGGATTGATCACTATCAGTGGACTCTTGATCCACCCCAGGGGCAGGGCACTTGCCTGAGCTGCGACAGGTTGCAGGATTGATCACTATCAGTGGCAGGGCACTTGCCTGAGCTGCGACAGGTTGCAGGATTGATCACTATCAGTGGACTCTTGATCCACCCCAGTGGCAGGGCACTTGCCTGAGCTGCGACAGGTTGCAGGATTGATCACTATCAGTGGCAGGGCACTTGATGAGCTGCGACAGGTTGCAGGATTGATCACTATCAGTGGACTCTTGATCCACCTCAGTGGCAGGGCACTTGCCTGAGCTGTGACAGGTTGCAGGATTGATCACTATCAGTGGACTCTTGATCCACCTCAGTGGCAGGGCACTTGCCTGAGCTGCGACAGGTTGCAGGATTGATCACTATCAGGGGCAGGGCACTTGCCTGAGCTGCGACAGGTTGCAGGATTGATCACTATCAGTGGCAGGGCACTTGCCTGAGCTGCGACAGGTTGCAGGATTGATCACTATCAGTGGACTCTTGATCCACCCCAGGGACAGGGCACTTGCCTGAGCTGCGACAGGTTGCAGGATTGATCACAATCAGTGGCAGGGCACTTGCCTGAGCTGCGACAGGTTGCAGGATTGATCACTATCAGTGGCAGGGCACTTGCCTGAGCTGCGACAGGTTGCAGGATTGATCACTATCAGTGGACTCTTGATCCACCCCAGGGGCAGGGCACTTGCCTGAGCTGCGACAGGTTGCAGGATTGATCACCATCAGTGGACTCTTGATCCACCCCAGGGACAGGACATGGCTCAGTGGTACAGCGCTCGCCTGATGCGCAATCGATCCTAGATCGATTCCCGTCTGTGGGCCCATTGGGCTATTTTCCCGTTCCAGCCAGTGCTCCACAACTCGTCCACAACTCTTGCTCCTTTATTAGTAGATTATATCAGACTCCCCCCACCCCAACCCCCCCCCCCCAAAACAAAACAAAAAAAAAAAACATTATACCATATGACAGTCCCTACTCAAATGGAAATTGCATCCTAAGGTATTTCATATTATTGCGATATTGGCCGTTTAATTGAATATGATCATCCAGTGGAATCTCAGAGATATGCAGCGACCCAGCCTTCCATGCCAGCCATATATTGCCCCACAATTGATACATCAAAGGCATTTATAACTGGAGTTTGACTACAGATGAACAACAACCGCTCATGGAAGCAGACCATTCCTCCCTTCAGACCACACCATCTTTATTCCAACAGGCCATACATGTTTCTTTAAAAAAGCATTGTAACAGCTGTATTTAGCAGGCCATATTTTTTTTTGGCCTTACAAAAACAGCTGGCCTTTATATCAGCCTCTTAAGACTCATTTTTAGAACTTTTCCAAACACAAAAAAGACAAAACTATTTTTACCCAGAAGGAAATGTATTCTTTAAAAATTATTTGAACACGCAAAGAGACATTTCTTATTCCTTTAGTGATTAAAAAATTCATTTCTGTGTGTATAAAAATCAACTTGTGCCATTTTTCTCAAAGGCTGTGAACATAATGAGTTATATAATTAAGCTAAAAGGCTAATGACACTTTACTTCCTATTTTAAGTCCTGCATTTGTGATGTATATGTGATTAATCTAAATCTATTGAACACAAAATATGTCACCCACTAATCTATAATGCAGCGAGAATAAGTGCTCAGTGGTTGGAGTATCCTGGACAGATGTGACAAAAGCCGAGCACACTTCCACATGCCTCAATATTAACAACCCACTCGGTACCACAAGGACTCCAATAGTGCAAGGTTGGGTTACAGCCAGTCAAATCTTTCAAGGACGGCTTTCACAGCCATGAGAAAGAAAGGAAAGGAATGTTTGTTTAAATTTTGTTTTGTTTAACGGCACCACTAGAGCACATTGATTTATTAATCATCGGCTATTGGATGTCAAACATCGGGTAATTTTGACACACACACACACACATATATAGATATAGATATAGATATATATATAGAGAGAGAGAGAGAGAGAGAGAGAGAGAACATTTTTCCATTAGAAGCAAGGGATCTTTTATATGCACCATCCCACAAACAGGATAGCACATACCACAGCCTTTAATATACCAGTTGTACTGGCTGGAATAAGAAACAGCGCAATGGGTCCACCGACAGGGACCAATCCCAAACTGATTGCTTTACCACTGGGCTACGTCCAGAACATTTGTTTACAAACACCCGAGTAGTGAAAATTACTTGGCTATTTAATATCTGTAACATACATGGTTACTTTTCAGCTTTAATCTGTGTGCCAAAAATTAATAGCAATTTGGTGACTTAATCAGAAAATTTGTCTTGTTATTCAGAGCTATAGCTTCGATTCCACCCCCAAAATTATTATTTTAAAACCCCAAACACTGGTCTATGTCCTGCCCCCAGAGGTTTACAGTTTTAAAACATCAACAAATGTACCAGAGAAGAAAGGAAATGTTTGATTTAACGACGCACTCAACACATTTTATTTATGGTTATATGGCGTCGGACATATGGTTAAAGACCACACATGTTGAGAGAGGAAACCTGCTATCGCCACTTCATAGGCTACTCTTTTTGATTAGCAACAAGGGATCTTATATATGCACCATCCCACAGGCAGGATAGCACATACCACAGCCTTTGATGTACCAGTCGTGGTGCACTGGCTGGAGCGAGATATAGCCCAATGCGCCGACCGACATATACAAGAGAATGCAAAAAAACAAAAACACCTTACCGATTGCAGCAATTTTCCTGTCTTTCACCCAGACTCCCGTGTGCGTGGACGTCTGCGCCGAGACTCCGAAATATTTACAGCTCCGGACGAGTGTTTTCTCCAGGGATGATATGTACCACTTCATGCTCGGCTTGAAGTGTTGCAGGTTGAGGATCGGGTACGCCACCAGCTGGCCCGGGCCGTGGAACGTTATCAGCCCGCCGCGGTTAGTCTGGTAGAACTCTGCTCCCAGACTTTTCAGTTTGTTCTCCGTTTCGTACCCGTACTCGGAGTTGCGGATTCCGACCGTGTACACCGGGTTGTGCTCCACCATGAGGATGACGTTCTTAGGCCGCGTCGATGGGTGTCCGGCTAGCGCGTCCAGGTGCTGGCGGGCGTAACGCATCTGAACATCATTGGCCGCGAGAAATCCCATCCGTCCGAGGTTGATGACGTAGACCAATCGTTTGGAAACCGAGAGCGCCATTGGTTAGTCTAGAAGAAGAAGAGGAAGTTTGTGTAGTGATGCTACTATAGAGCACACTGATTGGCTATTACATCGGCTATTGGATGTCAAACATTTGGTAATTTTTACATACAGTCTAAAGGAGGAAACCCGCTACATTTTTCCATTCCCTCTGGTTCATCTAGAAAATCATACTTGTTTAGTGAACACTGTCACACCTGTTGGGTTCTGGGGCCTAATTCACAAAGGTCTCTTAGGCTCTGCTAGACAATAAAGCATCCTCTTTGCAAGTCTTTTAGCACTGCACTGCGAGACTGCAAAGTTGCGAGAGTTTAGTGAATTAGGTCCCAGGTCTTTAATCGGGGCTCGTGCCTATAATAAAACTTCGAGTCCAGACTCAATCATTGATGACGACACATGCATACCGTAATTACCTTCTGTGACTCCCTAATAGATAATGTGTATTTTTGTGCTGGGGTGTAGTTAAACATTCATTTCTTCATTCACTGACAATTTGTATGGAATGAATGAATGTTTAACGACACCTCAGCATGAAAAATACATCGGCTATTGGGTGTCAAACTATGGCAAGTCAAAACATGAAGTGATCTTGCCAAAACATGAAGTGATGATCAACATCAATATAAAAATTCAAGAGTCAAATATAACACAGTGTAAAGAACTGTGCAAAAATACAAATATCACAGATAGATCAAATTAAAATTTAGAGTAAAATTCAGTATCATGCAAAAATTGTAAAAGTAATTCTGGATGAAAACGAAATGATTCCATCACATTACTTTGGCCAAATATATCTTTTCGAGTTTCGTTCAGATGCTTACACTCCACCAAAATGTGGTGCACCGTCAGAGTACACTGACAGTGCTCACATTGAGGTAGAGGATCTTTCTTTAAGAGAAATGACTGGGTCAAATACCGTATTGTTCCTATTTGTAGCGCCCGGGCGCGATGCAAAACACATAGGGGGCACGCTAATTAGAGCACTAGAACACGTTTCGTAATACGTGTGAAAAATCCTCGTATCAAACTGTCAATGCGTCTGGCTCGCTGAGACATCAAAAGCTTTGCCGCCGAGTCACTCCACCAGTGACGTTTTCTTGTTGAAAGTTAAATTGTTGACATTTGACTCCAGTTTGCAGTTTGCAGTTTGCAGTTTAGTTAAAGTTATCATTTACCCGTTTTTTAAACGGTGTTACGGTGTCGGTGTAAATACCTTTCGGTATGTTTGTACTTCCGTTTTGAACAGCGTTAACAGAGTGTCGTGCATTCATTCTGCATGGAGATAACAACGACATACATTTGATAAACGACATGTGTGGCATACTGTTCGCCCATACTAGTGTCGTAGTGCTTCACCTGCTTGGATTTTATTTGTTTACCGATTATAATCATTGCAAGTCGGCAGTCAGGTAAGCCAGTTTTACTATTTTACGGGTACCGTTTCATGATACATTTCTCGTGATCATAGGGGGCGCTTATATTAGAGGGGGGCGCTACAAATAGGAACAATACGGTAGGTATGACCGATACGAGCACGACACAGGACTATTTCATCCTTCCTGCCCGAGACTGACAATTTGTATGGCGTTACAGTATCAGACTCTTATTAGTTTGGTGGGTGGAATGTAGCCCAGTGGTAAAACGTGCACTTGATGCGCGGTCGGTCTAAGATCGATCCCCATCGGTGCACCCATTGGGCTATTTCTCGTTCCAGCCAGTGCTCCATAGTTGGTGTAACACAGGCTGTGGTATGTACTATCCTGTCTGTGGGATCCATGGTGCATATAAAAGATCCCTTGCTGCTAATCGAAGAGAGTAGCCCATGAAGTGGCGACAGCAGGTTTCCTCTCTCAATATCTGTGTGGTCCTTAACCATATGTCTGACGCCATCTAACTGTAAATAAAATGTGTTGAGTGCGTTGTTAAATAAAAACATTTCCTTATTACAGTGAAACACCTCTAAACTGGACACCCTTGAACCAAGACAAATCCGGTTATTAAGAGGGATCTGGTTTAGAGAGGTTACGGCGTGTCCTGGTTTTTAAAAAGGGACTCTATAAAAATGTCCGGTTTTGAGGGAATTCCGGTCTTGAGAGGTTTCACTGTAATTTGTTTTGTTTAACGACATCACTAGAGCACATTGATTAATGAATCATTGGCTATTGGGGGTCAAATTTAGCCTAGGTAGTACTGCTGTCGCACTGGCTACCGCAGATCAAGCGAGCACTTTACCACTTACATGCATGTATTCCCACAGCTAACTCGCACACCTGTCAAATTTAGTCTAGGTAGTACTGCTGTCGCACTGGCTACCGCAGATCAAGCACGCACTTTACCACTTACATGCATGTATTCCCACAGCTAACTCGCACACCTGTCAAATTTGTCTAGGTAGTACTGCTGTCGCACTGGCTACCGCAGATCAAGCGAGCACTTTACCACTTACATGCATGTATTCCCACAGCTAACTCGCACACCTGTCAAATTTAGTCTAGGTAGTACTGCTGTCGCACTGGCTACCACAGATCAAGCGAGCACTTTACCACTTACATGCATGTATTCCCACAGCTAACTCGCACACCTGTCAAATTTGCCAGTTGTGAATTTTAAAAACAATTGAACTGGAAAATTTTATTTACATTTTTAAAGTTTAATAGGTGATCTATAGTTTGGCCACATTTGTCTGTTATTCAGAGCTATACAACCCTGATTCCACCCACCCCCAACATGACCCTAAAGAACAAAAATTTATTTTTAACATCTGAATGTAGCAATATACTAAAAATTAAGTATATATTATGACTCAATTTAATCTGTGTTCACGAGTACATACATGTACATACATTTATTTAACACTTAAATGATTGTAAACATTCATCCACACCCCCCCACCCTACCCTACCCCCTCTCCCCCCCCCCCCCCCCCAACCAAGAAAATCCGAGGTCCACTCTTGAGACAATGGTGGAAGTATGAAATGTTTAATGACACACTCTAGAATGCAACTTAATAATGAAGCTAGGCTTATGGTCAAGGACCACAGATATGAGAAAGGAAACGCACTTCCACAACTTCATGGCTACTCTTCCGATAGCAGTGCTCACAGAATCCTTTATACATGTGCACCATCCCACAGACAGGATTGTACATACCAAAGAGGGGCGAAATGTAGCCCAGTGGTAAAGCATTTGCCTGATGCGTGGTTGGTTTAGGGTTAATCCCCGTCAGTGGGCCCATATAAAAGATCCCTTGCTACTAATGGAAAAATGAAGCAGGTTTCCTCTGTAAGACTATGTCAAAATGACCAAATGTTTGACATCCAATAGACGCCGATTAATAAATCGATGTGCTCTAGTGGTGGTGTTAAACAAAACAAACATTTCTTTGTACATACCTTTGCTACACCAGTAGTGGAACACTATAGCTGGAACCCAAAATAGCCCATCAGACCCACTGATGGGGATTGATCCTGGAGTGATCAAACATTGGTTGAGTACTTCACCACTGGGATATGTATGTCCCACCTCAACCTGGGGCAAGAACAGTAATTGATCACTTGCCTCTGTTGGAACCAATGAACTGTCATCGCTTGTCACAGGGGGGTGGCAGTACAGACACAATCACATATATATGTATCAGTGTGCCACGGGTGCAGAAATTGAAAATAATTCACTAGCCCGACGGACCAGAACTAACTAAAATTTACTAGCCTGCCCGAATTTTTACTAGTCCGCCAGTTTATACAATAATATATTATTAATACTATTATAATATACAGTGTCTTTAGTGACAAACATTATTAAGAACACCTGGAAAGTGATCAACATCACGTGGCAAACAAAATAAAACAAAAGATAGATCACCTCTCAGACTGGTAGTTGCATTTTTTTACTTATCTGTCAGAAACTGTACTCGCATTTGGCGAGTGGGGACGAGTACTTTTTGCACCCCCTGGTGTGCGATTTTGGTTTCAAAACTATAAATTCCCTGTTTACAAATCTTTCGAGCCTGCCACCAACCCAGCAAGCCCAGACGTGCATCTCCAGTAGAACAGAAGATACACTAAATGTTTTGCATGAAACCACGAAAAAGATCACTATTCAAGACTGTGATTTGCCATCATTTTGAGATAGATGGAAGGAAATGTTTTATTTAATGACGCACTCAACACATTTTATTTACGGTTATATGGCGTTGGACATATGCCATGGTAAAGGACCACACAGATATTGAGGGAGGAAACCCACTGTCGCCACTTCATGGGCTACTCTTTTTGATTAGCAGCAAGGGATCTTTTATATGCACCATCCCATAGACAGGATAGCACATACCACAGCCTTTGATGTACCAGTTGTGGTGCACTGGCTGGAGCGAGAAATAACCCAATGGGCCCACCGACGGTTGAGATAAAGTTGACTTTGTAATTTGTACAACCAATTTTTATGAGCCATGCGGGCTCGTATGCTAGCTCAAGCTACAGTGTCGTACGTGATTTTTGCAAGCCTTGGGCTTCCGGACTCTCCTCAAAATAGCACACTGTGTATTAACCATGTATTTGAAACAAGCACTTGTCCGTTTGTCCTGACAAGTGAAAATCTGCTGTAACAAGCAAAATTTATAATGCTGTTTCATTTTGAGCAATCAAAAACATTGTCCTTGTATCCAGCCAGTGCACCACGACCGGTATTCATCGAAGGTTGTGGTATGTGCTATCCTGTCTGTGGGATGATGCACATAAAAGATCCCTTGCTGCTTGTTGAAAAGAATAGCCCATGAAGTGGTGACAGCGGGTTTCCTCTCTCAATGTCTGTGTGGTCATTAACCATATGTCTGATGCCATATAACCGTAAATAAAATGTGTTGAGTGCGCCGTTAAATAAAACATTCCCTTTCCTTTCCTTTGTCCTTGTACTTTAATAAAATTACTTAAGTGAAAATATTGGTGGACAAGTTGATTTCGAGATGTACTTATCTGGTGGACTAGTTAAAAATTTACACCTATTTCTTTCACCGTCAACTAAACTGAGCACACTATTTTAATTTATTCTGTGGGGGGTGCAACTGCCTTCTTTGTCCCCCATCCCCTTTAAATATAGCCCCCTCCACCCTGTCTCAGTATGGCCCTGCTAATGTGTGGCAATGAAACAGTTGTCTTTCTCGAGATGAGATTTCCCATCTCCAATAGCCACTTATAGTATATTATCTTTGCTTCATTACATGTGGATGTGTACACTGTATCGTGTAAACACTCAAGTACAAAGGCTTGGTCTGCTAGTGATTTATTTCGGGAACCCAGGAGCTACGGGGGCAGGGGGAACAAGGATTTATTTTGTGAACCTAGAGGTACATGTACCAATGATAACACGTTGGCCCTTTTTGGTTTTAAAACTAACTTGCATTTTGGTAGGTGGGTGTGGGTCTAAATGCAGACTTGGATCTAAGGGGGGGGGGGGGGGGGGGGGGGAACAGATTTATTCAAGAAACTACATGTGGAGGTATATTGCACATGTACCAATAACATGTCGGCCCTTTTTCGTGGTTTTAATTTAAAACTAACTTGTATTTTGGTGGTGGTGGTGGCCCTTGGGGGGGGGGGGAGGTGTCTAAATGCAGAGGTGGATCTACACTGTTCGTGGGGGCAGGGAACCCAGCCAGCCCCAAATATATTCAAGTGCCTATTTTTTTATGGCTTTAAAAAAAAAAAAAAAAATTATTGGGTTGCCCTTTTTACAAGTTGGTCCATGAGCTTAATATTACTACTGTGCAATGTTCAACCTTTATCTACAGTACTGCGGTGCCACGAGGCCACGGAACAGTGCCTATTCTTCACAGTACTGTTTTCTAGTCTACAATGTTCAACCTTTATCTACAGTACTGCGGTGCCACGGAACAGTGCCTATTCTTCACAGTACTGTTTTCTACTCTGCAATGTTCAACCTTTATCTACAGTACTGCGGTGCCATGAGGCCACGGAACAGTGCCTATTCTTCACAGTACTGTTTTCTAGTCTACAATGTTCAACCTTTATCTACAGTACTGCGGTGCCACGAGGCCACGGAACAGTGCCTATTCTTCACAGTACTGTTTTCTAGTCTACATATCTAAAGAAAAAATAAGCTATTCAATGTTTAGCAATACTTGAACACTTCAACCGAACTGTTGAACCAACAGCTAAAATTATGTACACGTACATGTATGTATATAAAACATGTTAATGGTGAACTGTAAGTTTAGAGAAAAAGACTGCTGGAAGTGACACAAGATTTTAAATGGAAAGAAAGAAAGAAAGAAATGTTTTATTTAATGACGCACTCAACACATTTTATTTATGGTTATATGGCGTCAGACATATGGTTAAGGACCACACAGATTTTGAGAGGAAACCCACTGTCGCCACTACATGGGCTACTCTTCCGATTTGCAGCAAGGGATCTTTTATTTGCGCTTCCCACAGGCAGGATAGCACAAACCATGGCCTTTGTTGAACCAGTTATGGATCACTGGTTGGTGCAAGTGGTTTACACCTACCCATTGAGCCTTGCGGAGCACTCACTCAGGGTTTGGAGTCGGTGTCTGGATTAAAAATCCCATGTCTCGACTGGGATCCGAACCCAGTACCTACCAGCCTGTAGACCGATGGCCTACCACGACGCCACCGAGGCCGGTAGATTTTAAATATTTCCATCCCGTTAGCATCAAGCACGTTTGTCATCTATAATGTGATTTAGTGCGGGGCGTAGCCCAGTGGTAAAGCACTCACTCGATGTGCTGTCAGTTTGGGATCGATCTTCATCAGTGGACCCATTTGGCCATTTCTCGCTCCAGCCAGTGCACCACAACTGGTATATCAAAGGCCGTGGTATGTGTTATCCTGTCTGTGGGATGATGCATATAAAAGATCCCTTGCTGCTAATCGAAAAAGAGTAGCCCATAAAGTGTCGACAGTGGGTTTTCTCTCTCAATAACTGTGTGGTCTTTAACCATATGTCCGACGCCATATAACCGTAAATAAAATGTGTTGAGTGCGTCGTTAAATAAAACAGTTCCTTCCTTCCTATACTGCCAGTTAGTCTTTTAGGACAGTGTTAGGCCTCGAATACCTTCACTTAAAGTAACACACGGTGGATCTAACCAATCACACCAGCAGGTGCATGTGCAGGGGAGAGGATTCAGGAGGAGACCCTACTCTGTTCAAATTCCTGGACATGTGTTTGACCAGGGTCCTGTCCCTTTTTCAAAAATATCCAAGTAGTGGAAATCGCTGGGAGCAAGTAAAATTGAAATGTTATACTAGACAAATCATAAAGTAGGCCTATGCCTGAAACAGGAGGAAAAGTATGCCACTTATGTGGACTGATTTATACTTTTACTATTCAATACACAACATTTCTTTGGTTGTTGTTATATTGCAAATATATGTGAAACATGGCATTATTTGTGCTGAAATTAAAAAAAAAAAAAAAAATTAAAATGGCATTTTTGCGTCCTTTAAACTAGTTTTGAAATGGTGTTGTGCTCTTAAAAATGAAAATATCTGAAAATTTGTAAAAATGTTTTCCATTATGTTCGTCGCCCTGCATAGTGCTGTCTCTAAAATCGGTCTTTGATTAGATGGTATCTCTTTTCCAAATTATTCTTCTTTAAGATAATTTTCCAGCCACGATGAAACAGTAATGATATATTTAAAAGGCCATTATTAACTGTAAGTTTAACATGGTTTCAATTAATGTAGCCAATTTAATTAAAGCCACACACCCTAGTTCCATCCAGCGAAAATAAATTATAATTTGGTTAATCTACAAACCTGTAACACACTTAGATCACGTTTTTATCAAATGGGAGTGAAAAAGCAGGTTTTATATCGATAAATACTATGGGAATCCCCATGTCCCAATTGCTTGAAATAATTTTGAAAGTTAGTATTCTGATGTCACCGGTAGATGTCGCTCGAAGCAAAACAATTCCTACCTCACAACAAATTTCACAGACTTGGGGGGCGTTCCTTTCACCTCTCCTGGACATGTTCCAACTGTTCTGTCCAGTTTCTTTGTTTAGAATAATAATGTATATCCATTGTGTTGTGATCATCATAATGTTTTTTAAAAAATAAAATTAAAATGTATTTATTAAAATGTATTTATTAAAATCTAAAAATATAATTAATTAATTAATTATAAGTTACATTGATATTTTGAGGTAAGTATTATTACTATTACTTTTATTATAAAAGACAGAAAGGAAAAAGAATTAATATAAAATGCACTGAACCTGAAATACTTAAGATATATAGGCCTATCCTATGGAATCATAGTCATGATAGTGCACAGGGCACGTAAGGCAATACTTTTCTTCACACTATGCCTACGACGCTACGTCACTCAATAAATACAAATCATGGGCATATAATTTTAAAATATTTCTAAACAGGTTCAGATAATAATTAATTCTTGCTCATCTGCAACTTATTGATACGATAGTTTTATATATCTATAAAAAATAAAAAAATAAAATAAAAATTAAAAAATACCAAACACTGTTTGAAACAGTTAAAATTCAAAGTGAGTTGCACTCTATATTTACTTACAGTTGCAAGCAGCAAAGCGATTTCTTGGCAAGAATTATCCGGAGGCAAACCATGCAGTATTACAAAGAGAGACTAAATCTGGAAAAGTCCACCTGCAGACACAACCATCTTGTCAAAGTGAAAACAAAAGAGAGCGATTGTTTTCATACGGTGTGCAAAATGTCCACAAACTGACGGAACGTGACTGACAACACGTGCAGACGAAAACCAGCGACGAGAGTAACTCGGGTGATGCACGAGGAAATGGGGAAGCTTTCTCAAATGTCGTCTGCTAGCTAACAGCGCACGTTATAAACCGGGTAGCGCTAAAAGCATTTATAAATATACTACTATTAGTATCTATTCAAACTCGATCTAGCTTTACATAAGACCCACGCTTTGATGTTTACATCAGAAAAAAACATACCGTGACAGAGTGTGTAAAAAATATTTTCATTGGACAGCCAAATACGGCTTAACCAATCAAACGTCAGAATATTGGTCTAGTTAAATATACTACTAGAGAAATGACACCTTGAAAACAACACAACAACAAACACCGAGCGATCGGCCTGTTGTGGTTAAGCCATCGGGCATAAGGCTGGTAGGTACTGGGTTCACAGCTCGGTACCGGCTCCCACCCAGACTCAAAGGGTAGGTGTAAGACCACTACATCATCTTCTCTCTTACTAACAACTAACCCTCTATCATTGACAGACAGCACAGCTAGCTGCTCAGTAGCCCGAGTACTCTGACTGTGAGAGAGCTAGACGGACATTTGGACATATGTCCGTCTAGCTCTCTTACAGTCAGAGTACTCGGGCTAGCTGCTCAGGTGTATTCCCAGGACAGCGTGCTTGAACCTTAATTGGATATAAGCACGAAAATAAGTTGAAATGAACACCTTTCTCGCCGAATGAAAAGTACTCATACCGTTTTCTGATATCACTTGGTGGAATGATTTCTGCTCGTATAAAAAAGGTTTTCAAAACGTTAATTCGAAAGACTTTTTGGGGGCGGGACGTAGCCCAGTGGTGAAACGCTCGCTCGATGCGCGGTCGTTCTGGGATCGATCCCCGGCGGTGGGTCCATTGGGCTATTTCTCGTTCCAGCCAGTGCACCACGACTGGTATATCAAAGGCCGTGGTATGTACTACCCTGTCTGTGGGATGGTGCATATAAAAGATCCCTTGCTGCTAATCGAAAATAGTAGACCATGAAGTGGCGACAGCGGGTTTCCTCTCTCATTATCTGTGTGGTCCTTACCATATGTCTGACGCCATATAACCGTAAATAAAATGTGTTGAGTGCGTCGTTAAATAAAACACTTCTTACTTTCTTTCTTTCTTTCGAAAGACTTTTGAAATCGTTAACCCATGGACATTAGCATTATATATACGTGTGGCGCTAGCATAGCGATATTGCATTCTTAAAGGGACGTGTTTTTGATCGTTCTAATATTTGTACTAGGTTAAATTTAATTTTATTTCCTAAAATATGTTTTGTTCGTACGTACGAAATTATTTGAAGACAGAATCCAGTTTGGGCTTCTTACAAATATTAAGACGACCAGAAACACATTGAATATACAGACACTGATATTCTAAACAAGAAAATATATTTAATGTGTAAGTTTAATCGTAGAAATATTTTATTAGTCGGAAACATCTTACAATGGAGCAAACTCAGGAATGTCCCTTTAATACAGCCTAACAATAACATGACAGCGCTATATGTGAGAAAGTTAAAAGTTTGTTTTGTTTAACTGCACCACTAGGGCACATTGATTTATTTTTGGATGTCAAACATTTGTAATTCAGACATATATAGTCTTAAAGAGGAACCCACTACATTTGTTTCACTAGTAGCCTAGCCAGGAATCTTTTATATGCTCCATAGGATATCACATACCACGGCCTTTGATATACCCCCGTCGTGGTGCACTGGTTGGAACGAGAAATAGCCTAATGGGCTAACAGACGGGGATTGATCCTAGACCCGACAGCGTATCCGCCCCTAGAACTGTTTACGGTCTATGTGTGTAGCTTAGGCCTAAATAGCTGGTACCGCTGGGTTCATAATGAGTAGGGAGAGGTCAGTGGTAAAATGCTCACTTGATGTGCAGTCAATCTTGAATCGATCCACGTTGATAGACCAACTGGGCTATTTCTCGTTCCAACCAGTGCCCACGACTGGTATATCAAATACTGTGGTATGTATCTGTGGGATGGTGCATATAAAAGATCCCTGGCCTAGTAATGAAAAAATGTAGCGGATTTGCTCTCTAAGACAATATAATGGCATAAGCGTACGAGACGGAGGGGGAAGCAGGGAGACCACTACCCCCCCCCCCCCCTCCACCCACCCACCCTCCCAGTCCTGGCGAAAATCCTCAAATTCGCGCAAAAACGATGGGGAAAAAATCATGCAACATTAGCTGTCCTGAACACTTTCCACCATGTATTTCTATCATTTTTCTCATAATATTAGTTGTATTTAAATCCATGTACAAATGCGTAGTCTGTCAGTAATGATAGTATGAATAATGTGGTTATCCAGATTCGGGCACTTTCGTTTAATTCGGGCAAAAATGAGCCTGCTGCCCTTCAAAAATGGGAGCCCGTACGCCTAGCGGTGTCGTTAAACAAAACAGACGGGTTTTTGTTCGTCACGAGGTGTAGAAGAGTGACACTGTACGAAACAAAAACCGATCGACAGTCTCCCGGCAGCGACGATATTTCGATAGTGGGACTTTAAAACCTATTGTTATATACATGGGCGTACGACCCTGGGGGGGGGGGGGGGGGGGGGGGGGTCCAAATTCGGGCAAAACAGTGGGGAAAATTCGGGAAAATGTTGGGCGAATCAACCCCTCCAGCCCCCCTAAATCAAAGAGTCCCCATACGCCCATGGTTATATACATATATAATGCAGGTAAATCCTTAACGCACGAAAGTCAAGCACTAACATACAGATAAAACGAAACAAAAGATTGAACTTTGCTCATTTCAATGACCATCCACACCAAATGACATACGTACACAAAGAATGATAACCGGAAAAAGAAAGAGTTTGTTTTGTTTAACGACACCACGAGACTGATTAATGATAACTGGAATTCAAAGAAGTTAAAAAGATATTTGTTTAACGACACCTCAGAGTATTTAAAACTACTGTTAATTAGTGCAGTATGTTTCTAACATGGTTATTTTGGCCAACCCTAGCCATTAAAGAGACGTTCTCGTCATGTTTTTCATCGTAAAACGTGTGTGTGTGTGTGTGTGTGCCGGCCTCGGTGGCGTCGTGGTTAGGCCATCGGTCAACAGGCTGGTAGGTACTGGGTTCGGATCCCAGTCGAGTCATGGGATTTTTAAATCCAGATACCGACTCCAAACCCTGAGTGAGTGCTCCGCAAGGCTCAATAGGAGGTGTAAACCACTTGCACCGACCAGTGATCCATAACTGGTTCAACAAAGGCAACGGTTCGTGCTATCCTGCCTGTGGGAAGCGCAAATAAAAGATCCCTTGCTGCTAATCGGAAAGAGTAGCCCATGAAGTGGCGACAGCGGGTTTCCTCTCAAAATCTGTGTGGTCCTTAACCATGTCTGACGCCATATAACCGTAAATAAAATGTGTTGAGTGCGTCGTTAAATAAAAAAGTGTGTGTGTGTGTGTGGGGGGGGGGGGGGTATTTGCACGTTGGTCCCCCAACTTCTGAAATTGGGGGGGGGGGGGGGCATGTTCCCCCGTCCCCTACCAAGTAACGCCCATGTCCATATCTGAACAATAAGAATACCAAAATGATAGGTTTTGTTTCCTAAATTAATTTTATAAATAAACTGAAAGTTTCAAACCCATCCAGTGTTGCAGAAACAAACAGCTGCAATGTAATATTTATATACAAGTGTCCACTCCCAAGTTCAAATTCATTTAATTTAAACTTATTTTCGTGCTTAGGCTATATCCAATTAAGGTTGAAGCACGCTGTCCTGGGCACACAGCTCAGCTATCTGGGCTGTCTGTCCAGGACAGTGGGTTAGTTGTTAGTTGGTTAGTGGCTAGTGAGAGAAAAGAGGGTGGGTTGGAGCTGGTACCGGGCTGCGAACCATGTACCTAACAGCCTGTAGTCCGATGGCTTAACCACTGCGCCACCGAGGCCGGTCCAAATTCACAACAGTCACCCTAAACACAGTTTTATTTCCATTAATAACCAGGGGTGTAAATACTACCCTTCCGACCGGGTTTTTTTATTTATTTTTATTATTATTATTATTTTTTTTTTTTTTTTTTTTTAGTCAACATCACCACAGGCAGCGACAATTTTTTTTATTATTATTATTTTTTGTCGTCCCGTCGGGCGGACAGTTATTTTACATTTATATTATATTAATAGTCCGAGTCAATTATGTTGGGTCCGGTAGGTTTTGAATCGGACCGGCAGAATCTGTAGCTTGTCGGACCAAATATCCTGCAAGAATGTCAACCAATTTCGACCCCTGATTATATATAAATGGGCCTATTTATTTTTTATTCATTAAATATTCGCATTCCCAAGACAATTGGTTCCGTGACCTAATGTTCAGAACACCGGCGTCTCGCACGCACTGCCCCCCCCCCCCCCCCCCCAAGTGGAGGAGGAAATTATAAAACTCGGGCAAAATCGATAAAGATATGAGCAAATATGATCTGATGGTGCAAAATAAGGTGGCCTGAAACCTTTTCACCATGTATTTCCAACTTTGTAACCCGCAATAGTAGTTGTAATCCATGAAAAAAAAAGGGCGGGACGTGACCCAGTGGTACAGCACTTGCTTGATGCGCGGTTTGTTTTGATTGATCTCCGTCAGTGGCCCATTGAGCTATTTCTCGACCCAGCCAGTGCATCACGACTGGTATATCAAAGGCCGTGGTATGTGTTATTCTATCTGTGAGATGGTGCATATAAACGATCTCTTGCTGCTAACGGAAAAATATAGCGGATTTCCTCTCTTTGACTACACACACACACACACGCAAACACAGTCACACACAAACAACAACAAAACAACGAATAAAACAAAAACAAAATCATTCAGTCCTACATGTATAATAACTTGAAAATAATTCTAATTATACATATAACAACTTGAAAACCTTGCGAAATTATCGATTTGGTTTTTTAGGGATGGATTAGGGAATTATTAAATATTAATACTCATTATATTTGTACATTTTACACCTCAAACGTACGTGTGGTACAAAAATTCCATTTAGTGCAAGACGAAAAAAAGTTTGTTTTGTTTAACGACACCACTAGAGCACGTTGATTTATAACCTATACATGTGATTTCTAAGCCCCATCCCAGTCCGCTGTATTTTCATAGGAACGCGCTGCACCTCAGCGCCCATAAGCCGTCAGGAATGAGGGTTGTTCCGCCCTTACTCCTATTCGACCCCGAGTCGTTTCGCCCTTATTCCCGTTCGCCCCGAGTCATTTCGCCCTTAGAATGAGTCGTTTCGTCCTCCATTATGAGTCGTTTCGCCCCTATGCATTGGGGTAGTACTAGTATGCAAAATTTGGTATATAAAAATAATTTTACCCATAATTTTTGTCGTAATAATCACCTAATAGGCAACAAGGTTGTAGACTTAAACGTAAAGCGAAACAAAATGTGGACAACTACAATAAATTGCTCCTACCTTTATTTTTCGTTAGATTTTACCCACATTTTGTCCAGACAGAAATCTTGAAAAAACAATTACTATGGCATGGATTCCACATACTAGATGATAACCATGTCACCTGTATCAACTTCGCAGAGATCGCATAGGGCAAAAAGCATGTAATTTTGTGCCGGCTGCCATTTTGACTTTTTATGGAATATTCTACAAGAGGGGTGAAAGGATATGACTTAATCTAACAACCGTTGAATGTAATAACATGTTATGATATAAATGCAAATGTGATGACGTCATATTATTTTATTATTATTAATATTATGATTGTTTAAAGATACCACTAGAGATCATTGATTTTATATTAATATTTTAGAGTCTTTCACCCCTCTTGAAGAGTATTCCACAAAGAAAACAAAAATGGCAGACGGCAGAAAACTGCATGTATTTTACCCTAAACTGGCTGTACGAGAACAGACATCGATATGTTACGGTCAGTTCAAGACTATACCGCAAACAGTCGTCTGTAAACAGTGGATTTTTGTTATGAATAGTTCGGTTTCACAAAACTTTGGAAAGTGCCACAATGAACCATTTTCATGTACATGTATATAATGTGTTAAATATAAAACAAGAAACAAATGTGTTCTTAATTTTTTTTTTCTGTTCATGAATATTTTGGTACAGTAACTTTTGTCCTGAAGCACTGAACGGTTCACCAACAACCTGTAAAATTAAGACAATAAAATTATTTTATTAAAATTTACTAACGGGAAATTTGATGTAAATATTTAAAAACAATACAATTATACACAGACATGTAAATATAACATATGATTTGCTAAAAAGAGGTTGCCCCCCCCCCCTCCCACACACGTACACCAAAGCACTTTATAACTAATATGTCCTATCGACAATATCATTGTGTAGGCTAGTCTTTGTACTTATTAATATCATTAACAAACATAAACATGAGGGCGAAACGACCATGTATAGGCCTAGAGGGCGAAACGACCCGCTATTGGGACGAAACGACACGGGGCGATCGGGAATAAGGGCGAAACGACCTGATAACAGCCGTCAGCGTAACCACTACGTCACCGAGGTCAGTTATGTGGATATGTTTTTATAATTTAATTTTGGTCTCATATCTACTTAATGTTCAAGCACGCTGTTCTGGACACATTTAAGCTATATCGATATGCCTAAAGGCCATACGGTATTAAAGTTAATATGATATTATTTGAGTTGTCAGTTCAAACTGGGTTTGTTAGTGAGAACGAAGACGGTGTAGTGGTCTATGAACCGTTAAAACTGAATCTGGATTGGAGCTATTGCCGGGATGCGTACCCTATCAGATCAGACGATTACTTAACTATTATGTCACCATCGGCGTCGTGGCAGGCCGTCGGTCTACAGGCTGGTAGGTACTGGGTTCGGATCCCAGTCGAGGCATGGGATTTTTAATCTAGATACCGACTCCAAACCCTGAGTGAGTGCTCCGCAAGGCTCAATGGGTAGGTGTAAACCACTTGCATCGACCAGTGATCCATAACTGGTTCAACAAAGGCCATGGTTTGTGCTTTCCTGCCTGTGGGAAGCGCAAATAAAAGATCCCTTGCTGCTAATCGGAAGTGTAGCCCATGTAGTGGCGACAGCGGGTTTCCTCTCAAAATCTGTGTGGTCCTTAACTATATGTCTGACACCATATAACCGTAAATAAAATGTGTTGAGTGCGTCGATTTCTTTCTATTATGTCACCAAGGATTTATTTCTGGGAAAGCCCGAATAGTTTTTCCGTAATCAGTATAATAGTTACGGATGTAACGAATGATCCGATTCCTTCTTAGCTTAACCGGAAGTAAAGTTCATCCAATCACGTATGTTCTTTTATAGGCTCACCGCGAAATTCAAAGTAAAGGTCCATATATCAAAACAATGGCGGAAGATTGCATACTCGAAGTTGTTAAAGAGGATGGTAAGTCAAGGATCGGTCTTTGAAGCATATCGTTGTAAAACCGAACCAAAGCTAAACGTAAACATGCAGATAAACTTCTGAGATACGATTTTATTTTCAATTTTGCTGATCAATACCAAAAACCGGTTGCTCACTTGAAAGTTGCTGGTTAATTTATACCAGTTGTTTCCGAGTTCGTTATACTTATAGCGTCATTGATTTGGTTCCTTCTTAGTCCGATATATCTGCCTTAAAGTTTGACAGCAGGTATATTCCACAGAAGTAAGGCGATCTCGCCACCGGCGTATCTCGCTCGGGTGATTTCGCCACGGGCGAGATAGCCGAAAATTCCATTCAATGTTGGCCAAAAAAAAGTTTGTTTTGTTTAACGACACCACTAGATCACATTGATTTATTGGATGTCAAACATTTGCTAATTTGTACATAATCTTGCAGAGGAAACCCAGTTTTCCATTTCTACCAAGGGATCTTTTATATGCACCATCCCAGACAGGATAGCACATACCACAACCTTTGATATATCATTTGTAGTGCACTGGGTGGAACGAGAAATAGCACAATGGGTCCACCAATGGAGATTGATCACAAACCGACTGTACATCAAGCGAGCACTTTACCACTGGGCTACGTCCTGACCACAGTGTAGGGCGAAGTCACCATACATTATACATTGTATGCAACTATTTGCGATTGTGGATGTTTAAAATGTGAAGTAGAGTAGGTTTAACCAAGAAACAGAACGACTTAATGATAACAAGTACATTAAATTATTTTAGTAATATAAATATACAACTTATGTAGGCCTATATTATATATATATATATATATATATATATATCTATATATATATATATATATATATATATACAGCAATTTTGCCCAATAGTACATGGGATTCACAGCTATCTCGCTCAGCCAAGAATGGCAATTTCACCCAGTTTCAACCGGAATACGTTTAACCATCAATAATGGAAATTTTGCCCAGCTTTAAACAACTGGCCGAAAATAGAAACTATAGACATCAGGTCTCGTTTGATATATTTATTAGCTTGCTATGTACATTAATATCGGCTGATGTAGTAAGGAAAACACTGAACACAGAAGAAAATTGTGTCGGCGACCTCACCCAAGCTTGGCGGAATAAACCAAAATAAAAACCAACAACAGAAAACAAAAAAACATGCACTGAATGATAATAAACAATTGAAACATCCTCAATTCCATGTATAAAGTATGGCGACTTTGCCCAACACTAAATGGAATTTTCAGCTATCTCGCCTGTGACGAAATCACCCGGGCGAGATAGACCAATCATGAGATCGCCACACTTCTTCCACAATGTTCCTTCGAATCATAGTACTGAAAACACTGAAGTAATTTTAGATGAATTTTTATAAAAAAAAGCATTAAAAGGGATTATAGATTGTCACAGATTTACAGGACCGTAATTCTTGAAATATGGATTATAATAAAAAAAATTACATTCATCTGGTATTCAAACCTACTATTGTATCACCCAAAACATTTAATTGAACCATGATGAAAATCCATTACAACCCTCTCAGCAGTTTCCATTTTTGAATCTCGGAAATATCCCATGATATTGTTATCAAGTCCTCTGTCGTTTGAGAGATAGACAGACATTTGGACAAATGTGATCTCTCTGGGGCCCACTCATAAAGCACTGATATATCAAAGGAAGTGGTATGTGCTCTCCTGTCTGTGGGATGGTGCATATAAAAGACATCCACGAGTACAGGCTGTATTGTCGTACTAGACACCAGTGGTTGCAAAATAAGGCGTCGCATGCAACGTTTACTACCCTCATTTCCGACGTCTATTTTCGCCACAGTTGCTCAGACTCCAGTTCATATTTTCTTGGTTCTTTCTTGTCTGAATGTATAGCTCGGCTTCTATGGGTTAATTTCTTCAGGAAAACTTTGAGTTTCCCACGAATACAGCATTCCATTACTGCTCATTGCCTTTGTTTTTAAAATATATTTTGTTTTGATACATGAGCACACTAGACCCAGTGATTTTCCGCGATCGCGGAAAATGGACGGAATTCCCATTGTGAAACGGAATTTACATTGGGAAACGGAATTGCCATTTTCCGCAAAGTTAAAAAAATTAATGCTATTGCACTATTCCCACACGCTGTAAAACTGACGATTGACCCGTGCGCAGTACTATTGGCAAACGCTAGACTGGATTATGCGCTTCACGGTAAACCAAATGGTCACATTGGGAACCAATCAAATACTTCACGAATGTTAGCGAAACACTTGGGGCTGGTTTACTGCTTAGTCTGTTGCGCCTGCGCAGATGGGACAGGTTTTTTTCCCAGGAGTAAGTTTAGCCAGCGGTTTGTCGCTAACGCTTGTCTTGGAAGACAGATTTTTACGCTACACATTAAACCGAATGACCATTTCGGGAACCACCAGTCAAAATATGTTTGCAAACGTTTAGCAAAAAACGGCTGGCTGAACGTTGCAATGTTAAATTATTTCTGCTGTGTCGTGCGCATACTTCAATTTGCAGACAGCGTTAGACTCAAAGAGATGATAAAATAAATGTTTACGTTTTGTAAACCCTAAGCCCCGTTGAATAAAGCAGTGCACTTAATTGTTGGACAATCATGCATTATGTAGTTATTATCATTGTAGCCTTTGCGCCTGATGTGATTTATCGCTACTAATATGTAGGCTTATTTTGATTTCATGACAAATAGCGACGCATGTCGACGCCATTCAGTTTTTCGGACTCTTTAATTTGTCACAACTTGTGTTAGTTCAATTGTTAATTACATATTGTAGTCAGAAACGGAAATGAAACAGAATTTACAAAAACATGAAACGGGAAATAGCTTTTTTTTTAAAACGGAAAACCACGGAGTCATACTTGTTCTATTCTTGGGCCAACAATTTCACCAACTATATGCATTACAAGTGGACTACATTGCACACTTCTGTGGTAACAGACTCCGGTCCATAGAGCCCCACCCCTCCCTCCCCACGTGCCCCCATTACTGAGTGTGTGTAGCTCTCGATAAACCCCCAACTCCTACTCTGTCAGTTCCAACGCCTACTAGTACTTCGTTTTGCAACTGCTGGACACCCAAAAATTTCTTTCTCGCAGAAACAGCAAGAGATTTTATCAACATGAAAATAAGATTTAAAGTAATTAAACATGTTATTTCGTTTAGATATTATTTGCTACAGTAAGTGCTGTCTGTCACCTGAAAACCATGCATTGTGAACAAAAAGTTGATTGAGAACAAAGTATGAGTTGTGAGAAAGCAGCATATCGTAACTGATATATGCGACCTGACCAATTGTTCTCTACTTATTCCGAGGGCTGTATATCCAAACTGAAAAAAGATATACTAGTTTCGGTGTTTATGTACCTCTAGGTAGACAATGTACAACTAACCATGAATATCCCAGTACATGTTTAGCCTAACTATTTGGGATTGTCACTGATTAAAATCTTTGTTTCTAAAATAAATAAACGTACATGTATCAGGATTGAAAATTAACATGAAAACCATGGTCGCTAGCAGGGCCAGTTGAAGAAAAATCTTACTGGCCCTTCTCACATTCAACTAGCCCTCCAATTTAACTGCACACCGAAAATCAACACCAGAATTGTCTTTGTTGAATAACAACCATGCTTAATAATAACCAGGTATATAGTCCGTTTCCATCAAAAGGAAAATGAATTGGCATGTAACATCGTAATGAATAAAGTTAAAATTCGTATTAAAAACATATTTTTTACGTTTTAAACCCATACCAACCCAAATAACATTTTTGAAAAAAAATCCATTATATATATATATATATAAAATATTCTTTACAAACTACCATTAAATGATACAGATTAATGCAAGAGGGATGAACTCTCCAGTAAAGGATTTCCTCGGGAGTGGCTGTCCTATAGACAAGGCACTAGATAAAGATTGATGGATCATCCACTATTTTGCCAAATACCCATTCGACTGCATTGTGCAGAGATACGGCCCTGATCTCGTATTATGGTTTTGTCTTTCAGATTACATTGGACGTTCCATCAATTGCCTTAAAGGGACATACCCTAGTTTTTAAACACTAACGCATATTTTTGACTATTATAGCCGTTTTTGGTAATTTATACCATACTTTACTTAGATTTTATTGTTTAGATTATCAATTTCTGTACATTCGAAGTGTTTTTGGTCATCCTGGTGTTTTTAATATCACAAAATGTATTTCTCATATTTTTAAAAACGCAAGTGCGTCTGAGAAGTAACAGTTATGGAGTCGAGTTTTAGTGTATTATTAGTGGGTATTTCACTATTTGAAAGTCACAGACTCATGTTTCTCTCAATTGTAACTTTATCCAAACGTGTTACAGGTTTGTAGATTAACTAAACTTAGTGTTAATTTTCACGGGTTGAAACTAGGGTCTGTCCCTTTAAAGCCTGTATCAGAAAAAAATTAACCTATGCAGTTTTATATAAATTTTATTTTATTATTATTTACACTAATTTTAAAAATTATTTCAGATGGTATGGGCTTACAATTTAATAAATTAATATGTTTTTATATGAATTTTATATTTACATGCCAATTCATTGAATTTTGGAATAATCCTTGTAGTAATGGAAAAGTTCATTGTTAGTGTGAGTTAAAACTACAAGATAATTTTTTATTTTGTCCCAGAATAAAATACTAGTAAGCTAATTAAATAGGATTAATTTGCACCATAACATTTAATAATATCAAAAAGTAGGTCTACTAGATAATTATGGCGTATTTAGTCCGTTTCAGTAACCCGACGACTTTAAAAAAAACCTTCAAATGTCTGCAATATGTTTTTGATCTATATTTGTTTACAGCTATATTTGTTTACAGCCCCAGACCAAAATCGTAGAAGCAAAAACTGAGTGTGGTCAGTCCGGCGCTGTAAAAATATAGAACATGTTCTATAATATCGTCATCTGCCAGATCTGTTATTCGTGCCAGTAGAGACGCGGTGTTTTTTGTCACATTGGTTATTCGATTCAGTTTCTTTTTTAACTGGCAGTACCTAAAGACTCTAAAATCAATGGTCGCCCAACAGACCACCTTTGTAAAATACTTAGTCGCCCTTAGCCAATAAATGTCACCACAGGCGACTGGGCGACTGCTAATTTTCAACCCTGATGTATGTAAGCTTATCATTCAATGCATGTTTTTTCAAAATTATCATTTTAATAATTTGTTTCTGTTTATTCTTCACTTTGCTGAGGTCGGCTTTAAAAAACCCCTTGTCACAGCATTGTTGTATGTATTAGATTGTTAATTTGTTTATATTTAAAGCCTCTGATCCTAGGTTTTAGACAGTGTGAAATATTTTTAGCTATTATGACTATTACAGCTTTTTACCATTAACTTACTCTTGAGTTACAACTTTTTCACTTAAAAAATTAAATTACCAGTTTTGGCAAATCCATTGTTTCTGGGCCCTGCTTATATAACTTTCAGAGTCTGGACTCAATCTGAAATGACGTCACACGCATGCTATTTGTATGGCGTTGTCATGGTGATAACGTCTCAGATTCTATTAGTTTCAAGTTTAGAGTAAACGTTTTGTAAGCCAGACCTTGTCATTCTGGTGTTTGTAATTGTAGCTAAAAATACTTTTTATATTTGTGAAACAAAAAGGTATGTAGCTCTAGGGTTACTATCTTTCAAAATTCATTTGTACATAAATATTATAGTCAGTATTTCTTGTTATCATGATTTCAATTAATAGTTATTAATAATTAATTATCTCAAGTGATCTAGAAATACATACATTTCTCATCCTTTCTTAGTGTGAAGAATTAAAGCTGATAGTTTGGTTTTCTTTATTTCTTTTGTTTTTTCATTCTTTCTTTGTTTTGCATGTTTTAGTTTTTGTTTTGGTGTCTTTTTCAGTTTATAGAAAAGTTGGAAATAGGTGTATTGTGAAATCCCATTGTGAAATTATTCGGCACATGCAACAAATGAACCATGGTAGGTGGTTACATTAAGGCTTGGCGAATGTGTCCTTGAACGCTTTATGTAATAAATGGCCTTTCCTTATCAGATCAAATAGTAATATTATATTCATTATTCATAGCAACCAGGCACAGTGCTCACAGGCCCCAGGTCTAGACTCATAGCTTTGAAATAGCCTCAACCATACAAAATACATGTAGCATGTAATGAAAATATGGAGACTGTTGGTCTTGTCTGGAGTAAAAAGGTTTGATATTTATACGGACAAGTCCACAAATGTAACCCATTTCCTTTTGTTTATTTGCTTAAAAAGTCAGCTCCTTATAAAAGTGCATCCTAAGATTTAAATTTAATGCATGAGCAAACAATGTGTTGCACATAATGCCATTATGGGTGTACAATTGAAGGGATCATTGATTGAATGATTGTCACCATTTTCAGAGGCCTGGAAACCAAGACACCTTTGTGTCAGTGTGTTATTATAGTGATAGTATATACTATAAGTACAGGATTTGAGCCCGGCAAGAAATACAAAGTTTATAAATGTGTAGCTAAATTTTATAGGTTGCTAAGTGTAGCCCAGTGGTAAAGTGCTCACTTGATGCATGGTCGGTTTGGGATCGATTCCTGTCGGTGGGCTCATTGGGTTATTTCTTGTTCCATCCATTGCAAATGAACTGGTATATTAATGGCCGTTGTATGTGCTATCCTGTCCGTGAGATGATGCATATATAAAAGATCCTTTGCTACTAATGGAAAAATGTAGTGGGTTTCCTCACGATGTCTCAGTGTTCTAGCTAGCAATAAATAGAGGGGCACTGCGCCCTGCCCCCGTTTTGTGCTGCCCTGATTGTCGCCGCCCTTCCCTAATTCATTGTCAAATAAAAATATAAAATCTTGCTTTCCTCTCAGTGTGTACAGTGTTGTTACGAGTCTGAATTCCCAACTAAAAAATGTTTGACAATACATTGTTTGGCCACAGTTGTGAAGCCGACAGCAATAACGTGGTATGTTTTTTCTTTTCACTGCCCTTCCCTAATTTATTATCAAATAAAAATATAAAATCTTGCTTTCCTCTCAAAGCGTGTACAGTGTTGTTATGAGTCTGAATTCCCAACTAAAAAAACTTTTGACAATACATTGTTTGGCCACAGTTGCGAAAGACGACAGCAATAACGTGGTATGTTTTTTCTTTTCTATTGTTAGTCGATATGACTGCAGACGAGTGGACAGGCAGTCTTACAAAGCTTGAATGCGAAGTAATCCTCACACCGTCAGGCACGTAACCACACACCACCTAGCAAACACCTAGTTGAAAGTAGACTATCATGATAAACTTCGACAGAACGTCAAATGCAAAATTTATTTTGATAAGTAAATTTTTGAAAGTAAATTTTGCCTTTGCAAATACCCAGACCAAGATACATATAGTTTTAACTGATGTCAGTAGTCCTTATCAATAACACATTGATTGCATCTTTATAATATGGCACAGAGTTAACTAGCAACACTGGTTATTTGGTCTATGTAGGCATAACTGTGTTTTATTAAAAGCATGTCTTCAAAAGCTATTTAATGAAATCTATCTAGAGACTAGACCGTGACATTGAATAATAGCCGTTTTTAAATGCAGTGAGCAACTTGTTACAAATATGTCCTTATGTCAGTTTTTTTAATTTGTTTGTTCTTTTATTTCTTTTTTTCTTTTTATTTATTTCCAATCATTCTCTTTTTTTCATTTATTTCATTTCATTTATTTAAAATTACATTTGGGCATGATATTAAATGGTATAAATACTATATATAATAGAAAAAGAATAGGATTTTTTAGGTAATCCAACCTTTTGTAAAACATTTTAAAAGTTAAAGTTTGGTTTTATTTAACGACACCACTAGAGCATATTGATTTATTAATAATCGGCTATTGGATGTCAAACATTTGGTAATTTTGAAAGTTAGTCTTAGAGAAAAACCCACTACTTTTTTCCATTAGTAGCAAGGGATCGTTTATGTACTCCATCCCACAGGCAGGATAGCACATACCACGGCACATACCAGTCGTGATGCACTGGCTGGAACGAGATTTTTTTTAATAGTGTCTATATTTAGTACATTAGTACAATATTATAATATTGCATACGGCGATGAATGTACTGTTTCATCAAACATCCAAATTTAAGAATAATAAATTTAGGTTTAGAAATTGATTGTCCCCATCCCCCAAAAAACGTTTTGTAAATTAAAACCAGCATATATATTTCTACATATATGATCATATTTATGAATGTAAAAAATTCGATCATATCCAGCACTTGCCTCAAAAATAAGATTTTCGCGCCCTGCCCCGTCAAAATCCTAGCTAGAACACTGTGACTATATGTCAGAATTACCAAATGTTTAACATCCAAAAGCCGATGAGAAATAAATCAATGTCCGTGCTGCCACTCTATACTTTTTAAAAAGTATTATGTACTTTTTTTCTCGGAAATACTACTTTTTATACTTTTTTAAATACTTTTTTCTCATGAAAATATTTTTTTATACTTTTTTCTGCAAAAAATAAGTTAGGAAATCCAATTTCAAATTTGACCATCATAAGATTTGTGCTTTGCTAGTCTTTTTTTTTTTTTTAAGAGTGGTTTGTTCTTTGTAGAGCCAGGTAGCCCTACTCCCATGGCTAGTGATATTCATTGTTGGGCTAGTAAATAACTACTACTGCCATGCCCGACAGCTAGTGAAAAAGATTTGTCAAATGTTGCAGTTAAATCTATTTTGTAAATATTAATATCCTTCCCCCACCCCCAAACGTTAGTGTTTTCAAGCTCGATCTCCCTCTTTAAGTGACATCTGATCATTACAATAACTATTATTTAATAAAATTGTATTAACTTGAAGTAAAGTAGGGCTAGTGAAATTTTAATTGTGGCTAGTAAATTTTTTAAATCACTGGTCCCATGGCTAATGGATTTTATACAAATTCTAGAAGCCCTGATAGAGCTCAGGGCCCATATTTTCGAAGCCATCTTAGCCCTACGAAATCGTAAAACCATCGTAGGGTGTGATGTCACTACAGCACACGCCATAGTGACGTCATAGCTTACGATGATTTGACGATTTCGTAGGCTAAGATGGCTTCGAAAATAGGGGCCCTGGTCCTGTTGCTCTGAGTGACCGAGTGACAGGGTACTGAAATATACAGAACAGAGTGTTCCAAGACTAGCTCTGCCATTCGCCAAAATTTTACAAATTGTGAAAACAATGGGCGAATTTTATTTCAATTTGGTGAACAATTGAAAATTACAGTAATTATATTTTGTTGGAAAATAAAGTGGGTTTTTGTCATTTTGTGAAGTTTTAATGGATAATTTGGTGAAATTTTCTACTTGCCCAGAGCTAGCCCTGTGTTTAACAATAAAAAATCCTCACAACATGGTATACACCATTCCTTGAGGTTGGTCATAAGCAGCAAACATTAGTAGGACAAAGGTAGTGAATGTCATATGGTTACCCATTGGGGTAAGTTGATGAAAAATATACTTTTTTTTAGGCGATTTTGATACTTTGTTTTGCAAAGATTCCCTTTTTTTTTTTGAAAATGCAGAGTGGCAGCACTGCAATGTTTTCTAGTACATGTCATTAAAGGAATGCTTGTACATGTAGACTGGTATGCATATTCAACAATATACAATGTACATTATTGCTCAATATCAACAAGTATATTGTTATATTTAATTAATAAAACGGTTACATGTGACAGCTATTATTATAACGGACACAGCCATTTTGTTCCATCGCAGTGAATACACACTCTGACGAGCGGTGGTTACGTCACGCTTAACCCTACTGTACTGCTTAAATTGTATGTATCTGTGTGGTTATACCGTCATGTGTTTGGTTTTGTGTATCTTTGTGTAAATAACCCAAGCCTGTCACCCTTGTGTACACACATATAGTCTTTCGGCACAGTTTTACCACTTGGCATGTTTGCATGTTCATAATTTATTGTTAAAATCAAAAGATTATAATGCATACATGTGGAAGTAAATGAGTATTTAACATGTACATGAAGTTGGCTAAATTTGGCTACACGTGTGTGTGTATATATATATATATATATACACGTATATATATATTTTTTTTTCATCCCTAGCCATGCAAGACAGGTGTATTCCATGACAACCCATGGATGTGGAATAAATCGGTCTTGCATGACCACGTGACTTCTGTTGTTTGAGCTGATATTAACATTGTGTGACGTCACGTAAACGGCAAAATAATGCAAGAAATGCTTTTTATATTTCATAAAAACAAGGAAACATGCTGTCATAATGAAATTATACTATCATTTTTGGTTTATACTTTAAGTATAAACCAATCATTTCAATAGTTATGATTATTTTATTGTAAGATAAAAAATTAAAAATGTAGGTTTTTCACGTTTTTCCAAAATGCTTGTTTTTCATCTACTGGATGGGAGAAAAATAATCCTCCATTATGTATCCATGTGGGACAGGGCTATTCCACCCTCGGGTACATAATATGACGACGCTTGCTGAGTCCCAGACAACAAATTATGTACCCTTGGGTGGAATAGCCATGTCCCACATGGACACATATGAAGGATTCTTTTAACATATATATGTCTGTTAATGATAAAAATGCACATCAAAATGATAAAATTAATTTGCAATTGCTTTTGTAGTAGCATTCTGATTGGTGAGTTTGTTTTGTTTAACGACACCACTAGATCACATTGATTTATTAATCATCGGCTATTGGATGTCAAACATTTGGTAATTTTGACATATAGTCTTAGAGAGGAAACCCGCTACATTTTTCCTAATGCAGCAAGGGATCTTTTATATGCACCATCCCACAGACAGGACAGCACATACCACAGCCTTTGATATACCAGTCGTGGTACACTGGCAGGAATGAGAAATAGCCCAATGGGCCCACGGACGTGGTCCGAGTGGTGAGATGCAATTTGTGAGAGCTGACATTGATAAATTAACATTGTAACATTTGCTGCTCCCTTGTCCATAGATGAGAACATCAGGTGACAGATAACTGGCGGGTCAGATCTAACTCGGCTGGTAGAGCTGCTCTCACCTGAGGTGAATGGACCAAACGATCACATTAGTGGACCCATTATCTGATTAGGTTCACACTTTCACTCGCCTCCAGTTGGGCATCTTCGTAAATCAAGGCTAATATTCGTTCCTCGTATTCAGCCTTGATACATGTAGTCAAGATTACTGATATCCACTACTAGCGCCCTCTATTGGAAGAAAATTTGTAACACCGATTATGTCCCTTACACGATGACATCGCTGACCAATCACAGCATCGGTAACATGTGACAAACTTGAAAGCCATATCAGTGTTCGCCAACATGGAGTTTACATAACAAGGGAATCTATAAGGAGCGTTGTGATTCGTTGCAATCAGATCTCATCGCATCCAATGAAATTTAAGCATTTTGTGGCACGATTTTTTGACGACATGTATCAAGGCTGAATACGAGGAACGAATATTAGCCTTGATTTATGAAGATGCCAGTTGGTGTGCGGGTGGGTTGGGGTGCGGGGGTTGGGGTGCGGGAGGGTTGGGGTGCGGGTGGGTTGGGGTGCAGGAGGGGAAAGTGAATTAATGTTTGTTTCACTAAAACAGCAGGGCTTCTAGCATTTTTATAAAATCCACTAGCCAAGGGATCAGTGATTTTTAAAATTGACTAGCCACGATTAAAAATTCACTAGCCCTACTTTACTTTATTAAGTTACAATTTTTACTAAATAATAGTAATAATGGTTGCACTATACCAATTAATTTCCGGCTGGGTCGAAGTTCGAGGTGCACCGAACTTTTGATAGAGAAGTTAACACCACAAGTCCTGTGATTGGTTATAAATGTGAGTGTGTTGGTTGTAAAAAAAATTAGTTTCATCTGGGCTAAAAATGTATGCAATTTTATTTGATGTAGTACCACCGTGTCAAGTAGCCTTGTGCTTGGAACATGTATTGGGTACCTGTAAAAAAAAGTACTAAAATTTTGTGCGAAACTATGGGTGTTGCAGAAACATCTGGTTATACCGAAAATGAGCCATGAAAGGTACCATTTTCTGCAGTTAATACTTTGAGGTAGGGGTTGTAGTACTGATATTTATGGGTCACAGTTTGGTTGATATATTGCATATAGTGTTTCTAAACACAAACGTTAACATGGTCGCCTATGGGATTTGAATTGGTATAGTCCAACCTAATGAGCTATATGTCACCTAAAGGGGGCGATAACCCTAACATTGAGGGTTGGGATGTGGGCAGGATATTCATATTTACAAAACTGACTTAACTGCAACATTTGACTTCTTTTTTTACACTAGTCGTCGGACAAGGTAATAGTAGTTATTTACTAGCCCAACATTGAATATCACTAGCCATAATCTAGAAGCCCTGAAAACAGGCTGGAAACCTAGTCAAACACATATTCATGACAAGTTGACTTTCTTATATCACATCCATTGAGCTGATTGTTTTTGTTTTTTGTTTTTCTCGTTTTTCTCGTTCCAACCAGTGCACCACAACTGGACAAAGTCCATGGTATGATCTCTTGTTGCATTAGAAAAAATGTAGTAGGTTTCCTCTGATGATTACAAGTCAGAATTACCAAATGTTTGACATCCAATAGCCGATGATTAATTAATCAATGTGCTCCAAACTTTTTCTTATATCACCTGACATCGTTAAAAAAGGTTGTGGAAAAAGTGTAAAACAGAGGCTCAGTTTGTAAAGGATATTTTGCAGCATCAAATTGACTTTTCAGACTGAGCCTCTAATTACTAGTATCATTTTTTGTACTCACATGAGACATAAGCTATTTATGGGTCAAGTAACATTTAGTTTTTGTGTAATCAGTCATGACCATGATATCCTAAACTTAAAACACAAACAAAAAGTGGGTTTAAAATGCAAAAGGAGACATGTAAATTAGACGATTGTTCTCACAGTTTTCAGATGGCTGCACATTATCTTCATGTTGACACTGAGGTCACAACTTTAGCATAGATGTCACACATTATCTTCATGTTGACACTGAGGTTAAAACTTTAGCATAGATGTCACATATTATCTTCATGTTGACACTGAGGTTAAAACTTTAGCACTTATGTACACTCAATAAATGAATTCATGAATGTTTATCATGGTTAAATATTTCAAATATTGCATTTCTGGCTTTATATTATAGTAGTCCAGGGTGGTTATTAGTCCCATACCAGTCCAACTGAAGGAGACTATAGGTTTCATCTCCGTCTGGCTGTCTGTGTCCGTTTGTCTGTCCGTCCATCTGTCTATCCCACATAGTTTTCTGGATTTTTTTTTTTTTTTTTTTACAATGCCTCGAGATATTGAGCTGAAATTTTGTTTATAGCTTTATTATGTACTATTACAGATCAAGTTTAACTTTCATGGCGATTTACCCATATTGGACAGTTTTATGGCCCTTGAACTTAGGAGACACGAAAATTTGTTTTCTTGAATTTTTTTTGGTCAATTCCTCAACATATTTAACTGAATTTTTTTTTGTATAACTTTATTATGTTCTGTTATAACGTTTACTAATTTTTTATGTTTCCTGAATTTAGGAGGTGCGAAATTTTGTTGGGTCTGGTAGAGAACATGTATTACTTTAGCAGTACTCTCAGAATGCTTGTTAATGTATATGTAGGAGGCTGTAAGAGATATGTAGGAGGCTGTACATGGATGTATCTACTGAGTACAGTGACCGAGGCGTATTTATAACTCAAACAGGGCTCGAACATAATGATCGCACCGACAGCCTACTTACCGTAGGTCGGGAACATTACTGGTTAAAAATTCCTGCCATCGGTAAAGCTCCTCAACGGTGGCAAACTATATATATACCAGGGGCCTAATTCACTAAACTCTCGCAACTTTGCGATCTCGCAGTGCAATGCTAAAAGACTTGCAGAGAGAATACTTTGTTGTCTAGCAGGGCCTAAGAGACCTTTGTGAATTAGGCCCCAGGGCCCTGTTCCACGAAACAACCTTAGCCCTAAGATTACCTTAAGCGCATATCTACCCTATGCACTTAAGTTGATCTTAGGGCTAAGATCGCTTCGTGATTCACTATTTTTTTATGTTTAGTAAATTCTTTGTCCCTATATATTTTCAGATGACAAAGAGCTAAAGATCGTACTTGTTGGAAAAGAAACCCAGGATAATGAAGACCTCACTAGAGCTCTTACGGTACATCAGTTTAGGTTAAGCATGCAGTCTGGAGTATATAAAGTTGTAACATATAGGTGTTTAGACAGGATTATGACAGTTTTTTTCTTATTTTTTTTTTTCTTATACATAAAACCATTTCACATTATTTTTCACAACTTGTTTACAATTACCTGTATATATTATAGGTCACATTCACATACAGAATAATACAGTAAATAGCAGATGTGTTAATTGTACAAACATCTTTCAACTGATAAATGACCTGCCATTATTTGTTAGTATTAGTAGGAGCATTTCTGTTTCACCTGCTAGATCCAAAAATGGACTGCTTTTCGCTTTTTGCAGACTTTGTATTTTAAGCTCTGAAAAGGTACTAGAAAATGCCTTTTAATAATCATTATGGGGAGGGACGTAACCCAGTGGTAAAATGCTCGCTTGATGTGTGGTTGGTGTGGGATCGATCCCTGTTGGTGGGCCCATTGGGCTATTTCTCATTCCAGCCAGTGCACCACGACTAGTATATCCAGGGTTCGCACGCATCCTGGAAAACCCTGGAAAGTGCTTACATTTAATTTTCATCCTGGAAAGTGCTTAAAACTCCTGTAAAAATTAATTACCCCCCCCCCCCCCCCCCCCGAAACCTGGAAAGTTTTATTATTTTATATATATATATTTTTTCATTTAATAATAATTATTTGGAAAATATATTTATAAATAATCGCGTTTGACGTCTGGTTCAATCAACAGTAATTATAAGAGGTCGACTGTCATTGGTCAACTGTTAAAATATATACACAGTAAGAAGGCTTGGACATAAATAACTTGTGGTTGGTTGAATAAATTATGTAACTATCAGCAGTCTTGTTTCTGACGTTTGTAAGTTCTGTCAAAGATATTATCATAGGTCATAGTATGTGATATCCTGTCTGTGGGATAGTGCATATAAAAGATCCGTTGCTACTAATAGAAAAATGTAGCGGGTTTCCTCTCTAACACTATATATCAAAATTACCAAATGTTTGACATCCAATAGCCGGTGATTAATAAATCAATGTGCTGTAGTTTTCAAAAATCATTTAAAGACATTGCTAACAAAGTGTTTGACCTCTGTTGTACATATTTCATATTAGTGAAAACTGACATATTTCCTTTGTTTATGTAGACGCTCGAGGCAGACATTGTGAACTCGGAGACTGGGTTGGAACACGTTCAAGATGCCAGCGAGTTTGAGACGATGTTCATCCTCACCAGCTTCGAGGGGGACGTCTACCACAAACTGCATCGAGCGGAGGCGAGAATACTCGGGCCTGCCGCGGTCATCTCCTCCATCAGAAATAACGAGGTACTGTACACGACACCGCGGTAAAGTCGACTACCCACCATTTCTTAAGTCTGTAATTGTGTTAGACGGGTGGCAGAGGTGAGAATACTCGGGCCTGCCGCGGTTATCTCCTCCATCAGAAATAACGAGGTACTGTACACGACACCGCGGTAAAGTCGACTACCTACCGTTTCTTAAGTCTGTAATTGTGTTAGACGGGTGGCAGAGGCGAGAATACTCGGGCCTGCCGCGGTTATCTCCTCCATCAGAAATAACGAGGTACTGTACACGACACCGCGGTAAAGTCGACTACCCACCATTTCTTAAGTCTGTAAGTCTGGGTGGTGGAAACTAGCTTAATTGATAGAATGAATGAATGAATGTTTAACAACACCCTAGCATGAAAAATACATCGGCTACTGGGTGTCAAACTGAGGTAAGTGCAAAAATTAAGTGATGAACAACATCAATATAATCAATCGGTAAGAGAGCTCGCCTGAGGTGCTTTGGTCAAAGAATTAAATGTCTATAATAGACCCATACATGATATGATGGACATATACAACCATTATTACCGATTTTACTTATTCCGAATACTCATCACAACTGGTGCTCGATAATGAAGATTCATAATTTGGCACAGTTGCTGGTACTTCGTTTATAAACAGCATTTACATCATAAAATTAAGAGAAGCATGCATTTTTCTTCAGTAAAAGGTTCAATGTTGAGATTTTAAAAGTAAGTGCGTCCAACTAAACAGCGAGAAGTAGCGTATGAATATGTAAATAGGCTCTTGGGGAATCGCCCAAATTTCCGACACGTTCATGCTCGTTTTACTGCTGCAAATGGATTTGATTAGCCAATCAAATTTTGTGTTATATGCAGAGTGAATGTAGCTTAGATATCATGTTCTTTTACAAATCAAGTTTAATGTTTATGGAACTTTGTTTATTGTACAAGCAATTTCATGTGTTTAATTTAATAATTAACAGCTGTGGTATGTTCTTTCCTGCCTTTGGGAAGTGCATATGAAAGATCCCTTGTTACTAATTTTAAAAAAATGTAGCAATGTAGTACTTTTTCTCTGAAGACTATATGTCACAGTTACAAATGTTTGACATCCAGTAGGCGATTGGATTAACCAATGCCTTCTAGTGATGTCGTTAAAAAAATTTTTTTTTTAACTTATTGATAATTTATTTTATTATTGCTGTTTGACATTGCAGACTCTCCCGTTCACAAGCCGGCCTCTGTTCTGCACCGCCATGAAAGGACTTATTCTCTGTTTCACCGGCTTCAAAGTTCGGGATCAGTTGGTAAGTAGCTTGTCCTGCTCTCTCGTTTCACTTGCTTGATTAGGGCTAGCTCTCACACTCGCCAAATTCGCCAATCGCGAATTTTAGTATACTTTTGGTGAATAAATTTCATGTAATAATTGTTATTCTGTTAGAAAAATAACTGGGGTTGTTGCAAGTTTTGAAGTTCAAACAGATGATTTGGTGAACATCTCAGCTCACCCAGAGCGAGTCGTGTTGGTGATGCCTCTTTGTTCTATGATTGACAGTAGAGGGGGCTGGGTGCTCGTCTGATGCGCAGTCGGTCTGGGATCGATCCCCATCGGTGGGCCCATTGGGTTATTTCTCGTTCCAGCCAGTGCACCACGTCTGTTTTGTCTTTGATCTTTGGGAAAGTGTTTTAAATGATCCTTTGCTGCTTTTTGATAGGTGTACAGTTGGACGTAGCCCAGTTGTGAAGCTCTAGTCTGATGCGCAGTCGGTCTGGGATCGATCCCCATCGGTGGGCCCATTGGGTTATTTCTCGTTCCAGCCAGTGCACCACGTCTGTTTTGTCTTTGATCTTTGGGAAAGTGTGTTAAATGATCCTTTGCTGCTTTTTGATAGGTGTACAGTGGGACGTAGCCCAGTTGTGAAGCTCTAGTCTGATGCGCAGTCGGTCTGGGATCGATCCCCATCGGTGGGCCCATTGGGTTATTTCTCGTTCCAGCCAGTGCACCACATCTGTTTTGTCTTTGATCTTTGGGAAAGTGTGTTAAATGATCCTTTGCTGCTTTTTGATAGGTATACAGTGGGACGTAGCCCAGTTGTGAAGCTCTAGTCTGATGCGCAGTCGGTCTGGGATCGATCCCCATCGGTGGGCCCATTGGGTTATTTCTCGTTCCAGCCAGTGCACCACGTCTGTTTTGTCTTTGATCTTTGGGAAAGTGTATTAAATGATCCTTTGCTGCTTTTTGATAGGTATACAGTGGGACGTAGCCCAGTTGTGAAGCTCTAGTCTGATGCGCAGTCGGTCTGGGATCGATCCCCATCGGTGGGCCCATTGGGTTATTTCTCGTTCCAGCCAGTGCACCACGTCTGTTTTGTCTTTGATCTTTGGGAAAGTGTGTTAAATGATCCTTTGCTGCTTTTTGATAGGTGTACAGTGGGACATAGCCCAGTTGTGAAGCTCTAGTCTGATGTACGGTTGGTCTGGGATCGATCCCCATCGGTGGCACTAATGGGCTACTTCTTGTTCTAGCCACTGCAACCCAACTGGTATATCAAAGATTGTGGTATGTGTTGTCCTGTCTGTGGGTTGGTGCATGTAAAAGATCACTTGCTACTAATTGAGAAATGTAGCCGGTTTCCTTTTAAGTAAGACTACATGTCAGAATTACCAAATGTTTGACATCCAGTAGCCGATGATTAATAAATCAATGTGCTCTAGTGGTGTCGTTAAAGAAAACAAACTTTTAACTGACCTTTTTCCGTAGGTGTAACTTGTGTGGTGGCTGCAGGTTTCTTCTAGTTCTCTACTGACCTAGTGTTGAAATATCTGTATGTTAAACATCAAGTAGCCATAGTTTAGAACATGCTCTGGTGTTGCTAAGCATATAGGGTCGAATTTACAAAACCTCTTTTAGACTTACATGTGTGTAACTACATACATTTACTGTGGCCCATACTCTTTTCCTGTTGTTGCAGAGTTAATGCCCCATAAAGTTAATAATATCTCCCCCCCCACCCTGCTTCCGAAGGTGGAAAGTTGGTGCCAGTTTTAGTGTTTTGAATATTAAGTATTGTTTTTATATTTTTTAAATATTGTGTTGTTTTAATTGAAGAGGATGCACCTTCCAACTGGGTGTTGGGTAAAAAACTGTGCTGTCATACTGTAACCATTAATGGTTGTGGTATTGGTAGATATCGTCATTCCTTAATCTTAAAATACATGCTTAAACAAATATTGCTTTCATCTCGTTTTGCCAGTGTCACCTGGTAGATCTGGTCCACCACATGGGAGGCAGTGTGCGAAAAGACATCAACTCTAAAGTCACACACCTCATAGCCAACGCATCAGGAAGTCAGAAATACAAGGTAGGTTGGCTTTTCATGATCTCAATACCCTCCCCCACCCCACCCCCCACAGTGGCAGTGTGCGAAAAGACATCAACTCTAAAGTCACACACCTCGTAGCCAACGCATCAGGAAGTCAGAAATACAAGGTAGGTTGGGCTTTCATGATGTCCATGCCCTCCTCCTCAATCTTGTAGCATTAGAAATGATGCTGGGGTGTAACATTTGATATTGCACATTTGATATTTTATTTATACATAATCATCATAAAATTGTTCTGACTGTATTCTTCAGTATAGGGGAAAGGAAGAGATTGAAGTCTGACTGACTTACCCAATATTAAATATAAACATTACAAAAGAAAGACTAAACATGTTCAGGATACACAGACTTGAAAATGCCTTCAAGGTGATTTACATACACTCATGTCACCTTAGTCTGCGCGGCACAAAAGTCTGCGCACGTTAATGACGTTACATTATGTCTCGAAACAAGTGTCGGGGTATGTTTGTAAACAAACAAACAACGTTAATTTAATTCACAAAACCGTTGTTAAAACAACACATCTTGATTGTGAATATATGTATAAAACTGGTTGATAACACTTTTATTGAAAAAAACTGAATTAATGCACTAAAAGTATACATAATACTGTTGGCAGCCTCGATCAACGTGTTTTTCTATCACCTGTCAACACGTGTCTGTCAACATTGTAATGATCAACCTTCAACCTTGCATATCAACTTACATAAATTTACATAGAAGCTTCAATACATACCTTATTGTAATTTATGAATCCATAAATCAAATGAATGTCTTATTTAATCTGTTAACGTAAACATCCAAGCATACTTTGAATTTCCCTCCGAGTGACACAATGCAAAATGGCTGCACACAGACTTTGAAGATTGCACTGACAGCATGGCCTATTTTAGCTATAGTCTGTTTCAAAATTATCATTGATTGTCCTATATGTCTAACGAACACTATTTGTGCTCATTTACACAGTTAATAATAGAACATTTTTGTTGAATAATGATCAAATATTTTTACATTGTTTTTTTTTAATGTCATTTTGTGTTGTCCAAACTAAGGCGCATGGAACACCATTTATATTTATCTCATTTACACAATGTAAATGTTTCTGAAACAGACTATAACGGAAGTGTTTGTTATTTAGAACTTATATAAAGTCGGATCCATTGTTTGTTGCTGTTTTATGTAAACATTAGCGACAGAAGTGGTTGTTTTAATGTTTGCTGCGCAGACTTACGTGCCGTCATGCAGGCCAGTAAATGCAGGGGGGCCCCACTAAAAATGCGCTTATTACTTGAGTTTAAAAAACATTAAAATTAAAATAACTTTAGTTGTAATACGTTTATTGTTCCATTGTACTGTGGCAGTGAAATAAATATTTTTAAAGAAATATTTTAACTTTAAAATATAACACAAATGCTTAGGTGCGCACACTTAGGTGCCACCAGTGTACTTGAAAAATGCTTGAATTTTATACTTATGAAATATATAGTTAGAAAGTACTTGCATGTTGAAATTTCAAAAAGTCCAATAAATTTAACACATTTCTGTTTAAAGGTGTACTTTTTGTTAATTTTTCTTTAACATGGCTTCTAGAATTTTTTTAAAATCCACTAGCCGTGGAATCTAACTTAAAACATTTACTAGCCATGATTAAAAATTTGCTAGCATTGCTTTAAATTAATCACAATTTTACTAATAGTAATAATCAGATATGTCACCCAAAGAGGGAGATAGAGCTTAAAAACACTAACATTGAGGGTTGAGGTGGGATCAGGATATTTATATTTACAAAATAAACTTAACTGCAACATTTGACAAATGTTTTTTCGCTAACTGTCGGACATGGCAATAGTAGTTATTTACTAGCCCAACATTGAATATCATTAGCCATGGGAGTGGGGCTACCATAATCTAGAAGCCCTGTCTGGCATGGTGATAGTAGTTATTTACTAGCCCAACATTGAATATCACTAGCCATGGGAGTGGGGCTTCCATAATCTAGAAGCCCTGTCTGGCATGGCAATAGTAGTTATTTACTAGCCCAACATTGAATATCATTAGCCATGGGAGTGAGGCTACCATAATCTAGAAGCCCTGTCTGGCATGGTGATAGTAGTTATTTACTAGCCCAACATTGAATATCATTAGCCATGGGAGTGGGGCTACCATAATCTAGAAGCCCTGTTTAATTAAAGTTGGAATGGAAATTGCATATCCTCAACAACAACAAAAACGTTTTTAGTTTTTTTTAGTTAACATGTTAACATATTGATTAGCGACAAGTATATTAACAACTTTATTATTGTTACCTTTTTTGTGTTTCAGTTCGCTGTCAGTATGGGCACACCTATTATGAGTGAGGACTGGATCCACAGAATCTGGACTGAGCGAGATGACCTTGACATCAAGGCTGACAGCGAGAAAATGGTATGCATAGATCTGTCTTTATCTTGTCAGTTTATACACGGAAGCAACCCCTGCAGTTGCCCACGGCAATCGGCAATGCCGTGGAGATTGCTGTGGAGTTTTTAGTTCTCCATGGCACTCTTTTGCCTTGAATTATCTACAGGTTTTTCTTCAATGGCATGTTTTTTTTACCGTGGACATTTTGTTCATTGCAGAGGTTGCCGAAGGTGCCTTTTACAAACTTAATATTTTAGCGTTGTTCCAGAAATCGCAAGTATGTCTGACACCGGTTTTTGTTATTGTTTTTTTTTTTTTGGCTACATTAAGTTATTACTAGACAGCGTTCAAGATTAAAAATTTGGGGCAGTATCCCAGTTGGATACTAACATTTCAAAATCTGGTATCCCACCTGAGAATTTAGTATCTCACTTAAATGAAATTCATAAATAACATCGTAACAAACTTGGACGACACTGATATTTAACTTCACCGGTAAATGACAACTTTCATTGTTTCAGTAAAAAATTAAAACGCAGGATTAAAAAAAAACAAAAAAAAACATTATATGCTATCCCGGTGGGATACTGGGTTATTAAAATCTGGTATCCAAAATTAAATTCTGGTATCCCCGGGATATCGGGATACTGTTAATCTCGAACACTGCTAGATGTTGCATAGGAAAGTTTAAACAGGGTGTGGTGGCCTTGTAGTGGGATCCCCCCCATACAACAAGGCCTTGTATATTATATTAATACTTTTAAATATTTCAATACTGATGTACTGTAGGGGAGATTTAGAATGATCAGGAACTGTTAAAAAGGCCTTGTATATTATATTAATACTTTTAAATATTTCAATACTAATGTACTATAGGGGAGATTTAGAATGATCAGGAACTGTTAAAAAGGCCTTGTATATTATATTAATACTTTTAAATATTTCAATACTGATATACTATATTTAGATTAAAACGTCTCAGACCACCCCTATATAATCAGTTCTGAAATGTGTGCGCATGAATGTGCTTTATGTACAGGGATTTATCCAGACATTCTGTGGGTCCGAACATAGGTCCCTTCCCAAAAGAAAGTGGCAGTGAAAATTACCAATTTCTATACTAAAACTTCCCAGTATATATATATATATATATATATATATATATATATTTAATGATGTCTGTTGTAATAAATTAATTTAACAGTGGTGTACTGTGTCATTCAGTGGCCTGAAAACATCCCAAGTATGACCTATTTGCGTTCATTTTCCCAATCCCATCGAACATGGGACCCTGGTGAAAAATTGTAGATAAATCCCTGAAGCGTTTTCCTAGTTTGTTGTTGTGTGACTTGCAGTGTAGTACAATGCTACCTGACAGTCACAGTCACAGTCACAGTCACAGTCAAGTCAGTGAGTCGGGTCATCGGCTGACTCATCCAGTCTGCTGTTTTTGCTTCCTGTTGTCAGCATCAGTACACACATCAGCACAGGACGTTACTCACAGTGGTAGGGTTGCCTTGAACTATGTCCATTCCCATTGCCTATAGTGTTAACAGTGTATTGACTCACTCAGGCAGGACACATGACTTAATAGGATTCAGCTACGTCCGATGATTGTTTATGTACTGTCTTGTTTGTGGTGAAAATGAATGCAAACAGGTTTCTTCATGGTAAATCAACAGTATTTTTCTAATTTGTGATGGCAGCAGGTTTGTTCTCTCATTCTCTAGACCAGATGTTTTTTTATATTTAATTTTTTTTTAATAAAAAACAATCTTAAAGGGACATTCCTGAGCTTGCTGCATTTTAAGATGTTTCCGACTAATAAAATATTTCTACGATTAAACTTACATATTAAATATATTTTCTTGTTTAGAATATCAGTGTCTATATATTCAATGTGTTTCTGGTCGTCTTAATATTTGTATGAAGCCCAAACTGGATTTGTCTTCAAATAATTTCGTATGTACGAAAAAAAATTATTTTAGGAAATAAAATTTAACCTAGTACAAATATTAGAACGATCAAAAACACGTTTAATATACAGCCACTAATATTGTATGCAGACAAATATATTTGATATGTAATTATAATCATTAAAAAGTCTCGGTTAGTCGATAACATCTTACAGATTGCAGCAAACTCAGGAATGTGCCTTTAATCCAGTAGTGGCTGATTAAACTGTCAGTGTGTTTTTAAATGTGCAGGCGTGAAAATAAATATGTACAGGTTATCACAAAACATGGGTCTGGTTTGTTGTGCAACATATTTAAATTAAAATGTGCATTATTACTATAAAAATCCCCTCTCCCCCCTCCCCCGACACACTAATACTTTGTTATTCATTGTTCTTATCATACTAAGGGAGGGATTTAGCTCAGTTGGTTGAGTGCTCGGCTGAGGTGTTTATGTCGCAGGATCAAACCACCTCGGTGGATCCATTCAACTAATTGGGGTTTTTCTCAATCCAACCAGTGAACCACAACTGGTCAAGTGCCGTGGTATGCTTTCCTGTCTGTGGGAAAGTGCATATAAAAGATCTCTTGCTGCTAATGGACAATAATATGTCCAAATTACCAAATGCTTGACACCCAATAGCCGATGATTAATAAATCAATGTGCTCTAGCAGTGTCGTTAAACAAAACAAACTTTTAAACTTTTATTTTCTGTGAAGACCAAACATTCATTTGTTTCAGCTGTGCTGCTATTGACAGCTGCAGCTTCGTGTTTTCATTGACAGGTGGCGTTAGTTCTCACGTGGTTTGTAAATAGACGACAATACGTCTCAGTTCATTCAAGAGACACTTACTGTTGTATTTACTCTGTTTATCAGCTATTAATAATCAGCCAGGTCACGGTCTTCCAGCCCTGACGTAAGAGCAGACAGTCAGCTGTATCTTGTTGAATACTTTCCTGTTCAGTGTATTATTGGCAGTCTGATGATGCATATGTCCGTACTGCATGTGTCACTATGAGATATGAGATAGTCATGTATTGTGTAATCTAAATGAGCTATGGATTCAGACTTGACCACCAATGTTGGTAAGTACAGGGATTTATCCAGGCATTCTGTGGGTCTGGACATAGGCCCCTTCCCAAAAGAAAGTTGCTCTGAAAATTCCCGATTTCTATGATAACAATTCCCAGTAGATATAAAGGGTCAACGGGAATAACCTTCCAAACAGATCTATTTTATAGTCAGCATTATAACGGCCGTGTTTGTGAAGGTTGCAATGACACACTGAATTAAAAACATAGAATTACAAATGTAAGGTAGGCCATTAAAAGTAGTTGGTAAATAATGCTTTCTTAGGCATAAATATTCCATGATTGCAGAGTTGTAAATGTTAAAAATTAAAAAATATCATCTTGCTAAAGATATGACATCACAGTTTAATTCTGTAGACCCTTCATATAAATATATACATTTAATTATGTCTATATATACTGCATCATTCAGTGGCCTGAAAAAATATCCCAATTATGATTAAATCACGCTAATTTTCCAAATCTTATCAGGCATGGTACCCTGGTGAAAAATCTTGAATAAATTCCTGAAGTAAGAATACATTAGTACATATGTGTGGTGTAGTGTGGTATGTGTATAATGTGCATACACATGTATGCTAGGATATATGTGTCTGTATATAATCTGTATATATGTGTCTGTATATAATCTGTATATATGTGTCTGTATATAATCTGTTTATTCAGTGAATCCTGTCGAAACTGAATCTTGCCGGGGACCTAATATTTATCATATTTAAACAGGATCGGTGTTTACAGGGTCATGTGTTAGAATTTAGGAAATTTGGGACCATAAAATTTGGTTTATTCAGGATCCGATTTAGACATTATTTAAAATTCATGTTCTGTAATGGGTTAGTGAACAGTAAATAAAATATTTATTTTGTATGTTTGCTTGGGTAATGAGCGTTGTTTTTTTGTGCATTTGCTACCTATATGTACCAATGTTGAAATAAAAAAAAAAATAATTAGGAGAATTGAGAAATGCAGAATGTTGCCCGTTATTTAGTGTTTGTTATTTTTGTGTTTCCCGTTTTTCAGTGGTTAATGTTATTTTTGTATGTTTCCTGTTATTCAATGTTTGATGTTATTTTTGTGTGGTTCCCGTTATTTAGTATTTGATGTTATTTTTGTGTTTCACTTGCAGATGTCGTACCGACTCCGTCCGTTCTTTGAATGTAGTATTAGTTTCCTGGGATTCTCCGCAGAGGAACAGAAACATATGGAGGAGCTGACTATTGAAAATGGTGAGAAAACAATGGATAAATAGAGAATTCTCAATGACCTTTGAAATAATAAGTGATTTATCCAGGCATTCTATGGGTCCGAACATAGGCCCCTTCCCAAAAGAACGTGGCACTGAAATTCCCAATTTCTGTACTAAAACTTCCCAATATATGTATATATTTAATTATGTCAGTTCTAATAAATTAATTTAACAGTGGTATACTGCATCATTCAGTGGCCTGAAAACATATTCCAAGTATGATTTACTAGCACTAATTTTCCCAATCCCATCAGACATTGGAACCCTGGTGAAATATCCTGGATAAATCCCTGGCAATACTGTTTATCTTGCACAAGTCAAGTGATCATGTCTATGGCGAACCAAGGACCATATCAGTTCATGTATGCACGATAAAGGTTATTACCTAGTTGCAAGTTGGGTATTCTGTGTATAAGACATTGTCATTATGATACAGCCAAACAAAATACATTTCTGGTCTCTGGTCAGCGAGCAGTGAGTTTGACCCTCCCACGTCAGCATATCCCCCCCACAGTATGACGTCGATTTTTGCCAGGCTTTTCTTGCTATGACGTAAAACGCACATTTGGAGCCAAAATGCCATCACACATGAACTAGGACGTGCATTCTGATTTCAGTTTAAATATGACACTTATTTCGGTATCAAATATACCCATCTTTTCTGTGCAATCCATGCTTAAAAAAAAAAAGAAAAAAAAGAAAGAAAAAAAAGAAAAGCTGCCTGAATTCTAGGCAACATTTGTTTGAATATTTTCAAACAATATTGAAATGTATATGTTTGTCAAGCTAAGATCAAGAGACAGTGGAATGTGAGTGCAGTGGTGCAGTAACCCCCTGCCCCACCCATACACACACGCACCTCTGGAATCAAAGTTAAAGTTAAAAGTTTCTTTTGTTTAACGACACCACTAGAGCACATTGATTTGTTAATCATCAGCTATTGGATGTCAAACATTTGGTAATTTTGACAGTCTTTGAAAGGAAACCAGCTTCAATTTTTCATTAGTAGCAATGGATCTTTTATATGCACTCCCATAGACAGGATAACACATACCACAGCCTTTGATATACAAGTCATGGTGCACAGACTGGAGCGAGAAATAGCCCAATGGACCCACCGACGTGGATCAATCCTAGATCGACCATGCATCAAACGGATGCTCTACCAGTGGTAGAGCATCCAGAGATCTCTGGAATGAATTTCCAAACACTGTATGCTTCCAACAACACACTTGTCTTGGGTCTAAGATCAGTATTATTGCTACACCAGCGACACAATCACCAGAACACTAATTTCAGGTTTTCTTATTTACTGTGATATTTCCCCTGTGAAAGAGAGCAAATTTTTGCACTTCATCTCTGTGTATATATGGGTGATAAAAAAAATTGATATAACTTCAGTTATGTCACTTGATTAAATTGGTGTTATTCAAACCTTTTTTATGTGCATGTGAATAATTTCATGAACTACCATATTTAGCACCCTCTTATTTTATTTGTAAATAAAAATAAATTCTAGATTAAAAAAAAGAGAAAAAAGGAATGTGCTTGTTTGAAAACACATAAAACATCCCTTGATAAATCAATGTGCTCTAGTGGTGTCGTTAAAACAAACTTTAAACATCGGAATGTGTTTAGTGGTCATTTCTGGTATTAAGAGGCAATTGCATATTTTATCTGTTAATAAAAAAATCTGTTGTCACTAATCTTGGCACAGGGAAACAGACCCCTTTCTTCTGGGAAGGGAGAAGCCACTTCTCTACTTTTTCGATTTAGTTTAGGACCTGCATACATGTTAAATTGTATATATTTCTAACCATGATTTCCTAGGTGGTCGGTACGAGGCTCTGGACAGTGAGGAGAGCACCCACTTGGTGGTGGATGACCACAACGTCAAGGAACTGCCATCCGACCTCAGTTTGCCTCAGTATGTGGTGCGAGCAGAGGTACGTGTCACTAATATCTGTACGTTAGTATGTGGTGCGAGCAGAGGTACGTGTCACTAATATCTGTACATTAGTATGTGGTGCGAGCAGAGGTACATGTCACTAATATCTGTACATTAGTAGGTGGTGCGAGCAGAGGTACGTGTCACTAATATCTGTACATTAGTATGTGGTGCAAGCAGAGGTACGTGTCACTAATATCTGTACATTAGTAGGTGGTGCAAGCAGAGGTACGTGTCACTAATATCTGTACATTAGTATGTGGTGCGAGCAGAGGTACGTGTCACTAATATCTGTACATTAGTATATGGTCACTAATATTTGTACCTGAGTATGGTATACAGAAGTATTTTTGATAATTTTTGTAATTATTATTCAATGTGCTCTAGTTGTGTTGTTAAACAAAACTAACTTTAACTTTTTAAACTATAAATTCATTAAATTGTGTATAATAATAGCATCTGCTGAAAAAAACCACTGATGATTTTTGCAGTTGTAGCCAAAACTGTTGACACTGTTTTTTTTTTTTCTTTCAGTGGTTTTGGGGCGGGATTCAGATGGAAGCGTGTGCTGATGAGGCAATCTACACGTTCCACAAGGTGAGTGTGATGACAACATGTGGTTTTATTCAACTCTCTGTGTTGGGCACCTACTGATTAATAATACTTACCTTACAGGGCAGAAGTGTCACCTATTCAAAGAATTATATCAGATTTTTGTTGAAACAAACTGTTCATCCTTCCATGTGTCCAGCCAATCAGCCATTCAATTCTCCATTCTGTCCATCCTTCTGTCCGTCTGTCCATCCATCCATCCATCCATCCATCCATCCATCCATCCATCCATCCATCCATCCATTCATCCATCCATCCTGACTTTGTTTGTTTGCAATACCTTAAGATATTAAGCTGAAATTTTGTGTGTATCTTTATCATCTTCTGTCCTTGAATTTAAGAGATATGAAAATTTGTAGATTGCAGTGGAAAGTATAATTCTCCACGGCACTTTTTAGCCTTGCACTATATTCAGGGTTTTTTTTCAATGGCAGGTTTTTTTTTTCAGCCATGGACATTTGTTAATTGTATAAGTTGTTTTAGCAGTACTGTCGGGCGGGACGTAGTGCAGTGGTAAAATGCACACCTGATACACGGTTGGTCTAGAATTGATCCCTGTCGGTGGGCCCATATCTAGCAGTTTGCTTAGAACATCGATTATTTTAGATTGATGCCACGGGAAACCAGCTGATAAAAACAGACATTACTCTTGTATAAATGCAATATCCAACCTGTGCTGACCAACCGGCCTTTGTGGCCCAGTGGTTAAGTCATAGGTTGTTAGACTGATAAAAGCGCTGGGTTCGAATCCCGGTACAGGCTTCCACTCAGAGTGAGAGAGTGTTTGAGTCTTGAGTGGATGTAAGAATGATATTCAGTTAGAAGTGTAAAACGGACGGGATGTAACCCACTGGTAAAGTGTTTGACTGATCCATGGTCATTCCAGGATCGGTCCTCATCAGTGGGCCTGTTTCTCATTCCAGCCAGTGCACCACGACTGGTATATCAAAGGTCGTGGTATGTGCTATCCTGTATGTGAGATGATGCATATAAAAGATCTCACGCTACTAATGGTAAAATGCAGCGGGTTTCCTCTGTCTGTGTCAAAATGTCCATATGTTTGATCTCCAATAGCCGATGATTAATAAATCAATGTGCTCTAGTAGTGCCATTAAACAAAACAAACATTCTTTCTTTTTTTTAGCAGTACTCTCAGAAAGCTTATTAAACAAAGAAAGGAATGTTTTCTTTAATGATGCACTCAATAACATTTTATTTACGGTTATATGGTATCAGACATATGGTTATGGACCACACAGATATTGAGAGAGAAAACCTGCTGTTGCACTAGCTGGAACGAGAAATAGCCCAATGTGCCCACTGACGGAGATCGATCCCAAACCGACTGTGCATCGAGCGAGCGCTTTACCACTGGGCAACGTCCCACCCCTTGTTAAACAAATGTTCCTGTTGTATTTATTTTCTATTTGGTATTTCAGCCCGTGCTGCCGAGTAAGTGCATGTCTAACAGCAGTCTGCCCGGTTACAAGCTGGGGAAGAGGAAGCGCCTCAAGCAGCTGGTGGACGAGGGCGAGGTCGAGTTCCTGTCCAGCAAACGGCGATCCAGCGAGCTCGGGATCTCGATGAGCCCCAACTCCTTCCTCGACGCCTCACACACGCCCGACAAGTCTGACTACATCACCGGTAAATAGAGAATAACTAGCTGATGACGCCAGATATCGGCTTTATCATGTGAAGGTAACAGTGGGACATTCAGCCTGAACAGGATAAAGCAGATATCCGACGTCATCAACTAGTTATTATCCTTATCCTGCAGACCATAAAAATTAAGATGAAAAGCTATTATTTCTGTTATTTCAGCTACATTGTACGATGACCTAAGAGGTAAAATAAGCGTATATGACTTAACCATCATCATATTCTGTCAATAGAAATGGTGGTTGCAGGATAACTCACCATTAACTGTTTACTTGGAGGGATGGGACGTAGCTGTGGTACAGCGCTTGCCTGACGCGTGTTCAATCTAGGATCAGTTCCTGATGGTGGGCCCATTGGGCTATTTCCCCTTTCCAGCCAGTGCACTGCGACTGGTATATCAAAGGCCGTGGTATGTGTTATCCTATCTGTGAGATGGTGCATATAAAAGAGCCCTTGCTGCTAATGGAAAACTGTAGTGGGTTTGCTCTGTAAGACTTAATGGGCGGTCGGTTTGGGATCAATCTCCGTCGGTGGACCCATTGGGCTGTCAGGGTTTTTGCCAGAGGGTAAAATGGGTATGGCGCCATACCCAGATTTTTTGCAGATTTTAATTTTTTTTTTTAACCTTTTGACAAAATTAATTACTCTTATCATTAATGTATTACTTTCTTAACCCTAACCCTAAACTCAACCTATTTTCTTTCTGCGAAAGGCCTCTCACACACACACACACACACACACACACACACACACACACACACCCCGTTGACTGTGGTTGCATTCAATTCCATAGTGCCATACCCAAAGATTTCTTTCTGGCAGAAACACTGGCTGTTTCTCGTTGCAGCCAGAGCACTGCAACTGGTGTATCAAAGGCTGTGGTGTGTGCTTTCCTGTCTGTGGGAAAGTGCATATAGAAGATCCCTTGCTGGATTAGGAAAAATGTAGCGGGTTTCCTCTGATGACTAAGAGTTGGAATGACCAAATGTTTGACATCCAATAGCCGATGATTAATTAATCAATGTGCTCCAGAGTTGCTGTTAAATAAAACAAACTTTAACTTTGTTATGTAAATTGTGTAACACTGGTTTGAATGACAAATACCCGAATGGGCCCACTGATAGGGAATGATCATAGACCGATTGTGCATCAAGCGAGCAATCTGCCACTGGGCTACATCCTGGCCCTTGTTTAAAGGCCGAGTGACGCACATCGAGTGACTAGAAATTGCTCATTGCCAGAAGTCGTTTTCTAGAAATGATTTATCACCAAGTAGCAATAGTTCAGTTATATATACTAAAATACCAATAACAAGTCTGTTGAATAAAGTGTGTTTTGCAAAAAACTATATACAGAGGATTGGTCAAAAGTGTTTTTTAATGAGAAAAACATCAACTGTGTATGTTAGATGGTATTTATCCTATAACACTTTTCAGTGTTCGAGATTAAAAATTTTGGGCAGTATCCCAGTTGGATACTAACATTTCAAAATCTGGTATCCCACCTGAGAATTTAGTATCCCACTTAAATGAAATTCATAAATAACATCGTAACAAACTTGGACAATACTGTTACTTAACTTCACCAGTAAATGACGACTTTCATTGTTTCAGCGAAAAATAAAAACCCAGGATTAAAAAAAATACAAGCAACATTATATGGTATCCCGGTGGGATACTGGGTTATTGAAGTCTGGTATCCAAAATTAAGTTCTGGTATCCCTGGGATATCTGGATACCGTTAATCTCGAACACTGCTTTTAAAATAACATTTTAGTTTGATATTTAGTAAATCACAGTTGAATTCTATGATCACCTTAATTGGTTATATTTTATCAGGATTGGCAGAAATATAGTCTGACATCACACACTTTAACTAAATCTTATCAAAACTCTTATGCTCAAGGGTATAGATCTTGTTGGCTTGTAAACATATGACCCATTAAAGGAATGCTAAAGCAAGGCTTTTGGGCTGGTGTGCATATTCAGTGATACATAATGCACATTATTGCTTAATATCAACAAGTATAATCGCATAGTTAATTAATAAAACGGTTAAATGTGACGGCTATTATATATAACGGGCGCAGCCATTTTGTACCATCCCAGTGAATACGCCCTCTGGCGAGCTGGTGGTTACGTAATACCTAACGTGTCACGTCAGGAATTAGTCTTCAAACTGAAGAAACAAAACATACCTGATTTTTACGGATGCATCGCAATGTGCTGTAATAATATCTATCCCAGTAACAGCAACGTGTATATGTGGTTTATTTTTCAATACAAAAGAAACCACCATTGTCAAAGTGTTGAAATAACTGTATTATATTTTGTATATAAATTAACCCACGTACTGAAATAATAGTCGGAGTGTTTTCTTAGTTAATTGGTCTTTTCTTTCCGTGGCCTGTACCTATGGCTCTTGATTGGCAGGTGTATATTTAGACGGTCCCCAGACACTGTCTAGACACACTAAAAAGACGTGCCGCTTTTATTAAGATCACAGGGTATTGTGTGATAACCTCAAATCGTAATGGACTTTACCAGCTTTATTACTGTAAGTAATTCTGTAAACCCTTGATTAAGTAGACTTTCCCGTCTAAAATCACAAAACTGACCAATTACGTAGTCCCAAAGAAAAGAAAATTATCACTTGGGTATCGTGAGTGGTCGTTTTTGCTTGAACGTATCCTACCAACAGGCCTAATAATATGCATTTTGTTATATTGATGCAAATTGAAATATACTCTTCAAAAAAAGAAACGCAAAAGGGTACAAATGGGTTATAACTCCGATTTTATGTTTCCTACCTGTTCATGCTTTGTGAATATAAGGTCATTGCATGTCCCAAACACATTCCCACGGTTACATTCGATAAAACGCAGCTACTGTACAATAAAGTTCCAAAATGTGAATATTCGCAAAAACGCAGCCACGTGCAAACCATGTCACCACTGCACGTGCGTTGTCTGCACGTGCAACATGAACACCGACAGTATAAAAGTGCAGGGTGTTCGCTTGCCTGGCCTCTGTATCTGGCCGACAGTTGACAATCCAGGACATGCCACGTCTCAGTGAACCGCAGAGAAACAATGCCATCGGCCGACTAGACGCAGGCGAATCCAGAACGGCCGTTGCCAGGGCATTCCATGTGTCCCCAAGCACCATCTCCAGACTGTGGGACCGTTACCAGCAACATGGATCAACACGTGACCTCCCTAGATCCGGTCGACCACGGGTCACTACCCCTGGGCAGGACCGCTACATCCGGGTACGCCACCTTCGGGAACGATTGACTACTGCCACCTCCACAGCCGCAGCAATACCAGGTTTGCGCAGGATATCCTACCAGACCGTACGGAACTGCCTACGTGAGGTAGGAATTCGTGCCAGACGTCCAGTTCGAGGTGTCATCTTAACACCACAACACCGTCGACTCCGACTGCAGTGGTGCCAGATTCATCGACAATGGCCTCAACTGCGATGGAGACAGGTGTGGTTCAGTGACGAGTCCCGATTTCTGCTCCGACGTCATGATGGAAGATGTCGCGTGTATAGGCGTTGTGGTGAACGTTATGCGGCAAACTGCGTACAGGAAGTGGACAGATTCGGCGGGGGTAGTGTCATGGTGTGGGCAGCCATCTCACACACTGGCAGAACTGACCTGGTCCACGTGCAGGGCAACCTGAATGCACAGGGCTACATTGACCAGATCCTCCGGCCACACATCGTTCCAGTTATGGCCAACGCCAACGCATTGTTCCAACATGACAACGCCAGGCCTCACACAGCACGTCTCACAACGGCTTTCCTACAGAACAACAACATTAATGTCCTTCCTTGGCCATCGATATCACCGGATTTGAACCCAATTGAGCATCTATGGGACGAGTTGGACCGACTCCTCCGACAGCGACAACCACAGCCCCAGACCCTGCCCGAGCTGGCAGCAGCCTTGCAGGCCGAGTGGGCCACCATCCCCCGGGACGTCATCTGTACTCTGGTTGCTTCAATGGGCAGGCGGTGCCAGGCAGTTGTCAACACACGCGGAGGCCACACCCGGTATTGACTCCAGATGACCTTGACCTTGGTGGTGTGTCCTATCACTTACTCACAATGGACTAGAGTGAATTGTGAACAATCCTGCAACATTTGGTAATTATCGGACTCACCATTCAATAATTAAATCAATTCTCCAAATGTTACGACAATGTGGTTTTGCGTTTCTTCTTTTGAAGAGTATATATTTAGTTAAATAGTTTATTATACTATCAAGTCATTTATGTTGTTTTACAAGTCAAGTTGATGAAAGCGAAGCGCCTTGTCGTAAATTAGAGCATTTGTTTACACTGTGCATAATACAGACATTGGACCTGAGCTGATGTCAATTCGTCACAAAAACTAAACAAATGGCTGCCCCCAGTTAGCAGGAATAATCACGTTTTTTTATTAATTCTAAAATTATGCGTTTTTCATTTGTTAAAGTGGTAGTATGTGTTGGTGGTCCGGGTATGCATCTTTCCAACACATAAGGCTCCTGTTGGAGTTTAGTCTACCTTTAGAGTGTCAGTATGTGTTGGTGGTCCGGGTATGCATCTTTCCAACACATAAGGCTCTTGTTGGAGTTTAGTCTACCTTTAGAGTGTCAGTATGTGTTGGTGGTCCGGGTATGCATCTTTCCAACACATAAGGCTCTTGTTGGAGTTTAGTTTACCTTTAGAGTGTCAGTATGTGTTGGTGGTCCGGGTATGCATCTTTCCAACACATAAGGCTCTTGTTGGAGTTTAGTCTACCTTTAAAGTGTCAGTATGTGTTGGTGGTCCGGGTATGCATCTTTCCAACACATAAGGCTCTTGTTGGAGTTTAGTCTACCTTTAAAGTGTCAGTATGTGTTGGTGGTCCGGGTATGCATCTTTCCAACACATAAGGCTCTTGTTGGAGTTTAGTCTACCTTTAAAGTGTCAGTATGTGTTGGTGGTCCGGGTATGCATCTTTCCAACACATAAGGCTCTTGTTGGAGTTTAGTCTACCTTTAGAGTGTCAGTATGTGTTGGTGGTCCGGGTATGCATCTTTCCAACACATAAGGCTCTTGTTGGAGTTTAGTCTACCTTTAAGAGCACACACAAAATTAAACAAGTTAATTTATACACCAAAATATCAAATGTGTTTATGACATGGATACTATGGGTACATTTTACAATAAATATATTTAGTATATATTAGATAGCCTATCGAATAAAACAACATGATACTTTTCAAAGCACATACCTACTTTGCTAATTGATTGTCTTTGTTTCAGAGTCGAAGTTGGAGAATAATGAGAATCACATGATCGCTAACAATGCGAAGCCGTCGGCAAGACAGCTCGTCGTGAAGGAGTTACTGCAGACGGAAATCAACTATGTGGGCATCCTCAACACTATACTCAATGTGAGTGTTAACCTTCACATGGCTGCATTTATTTGTGACAAAAACCACGGTCAGGGGTACAAATTTATAACTTGTTTTACTCACATATTGTCATTTGAAATTTGTATAAATACATATAATATTTATACGTTTATATTTGAATTGGTAAGTACTATTTAAGTTCTCATTGATGACTGATATAAGGGTAATGTTTCAAGGATTGTGTGTTTTTCTTGCCAGACGTTCAAGGCACAGATAGAGAAGCCCGACCAGTACAACGGTCCGCTACTGCCCCCGCCGGCCGTGAAGATCATCTTCGGTAATATTCCACCCATCTACGACGCTCACTGCAAGATGCGGGCCAAGCTGCAGGACGTCATCGAGAACTGGAGGGAGGACATTTCTATTGGAGACGTCATCCTTCAGCATGTAAACATTTAGAACCCAATTTACAGAGCATTGTTTTCTTGTATGCAGGTCTTTAACAAGGCCTCTGAGAACTGAACATTTGCAAAAACTATCAGCTAACCCATTTCGTTTTTATGTAACACTTCATGATCATGTAAATGATGTCATAAATTCACTGCGCGAACCAAAAATGGGTTACGCAAACTACTTACGCGAGTGAGATACAAACGAAACTCGCTTTAGTAATATTCAGAGGCCTGTTTAAGCATTGTTAATGTATGTAGTTACACATGTGTAAGTCGTAAACAGGCTGCGTTAGTTTGGCCCTTATTGGTTTAAAGTCTTAAATACTTTTTGAGGGTTTTTTTGTGTTAAATTTGAAGAGTAATTTTTAAAAACCAAACTTCTGTTTATTGCTCTGAACTGTCGAAAAAGAAACTATATAAAATAAAATGTTGTCATAGTATAACACTGTAATGGTAAACTATCTTTAAATTAATTGACATTATTTCTTACATTTGCAAAGTCTCTCCGTGACATGGTATGTTAAACCAATAAATGATATTTACTTCTGTTTATTTCTGTTAACTGTCGAAAAAGAAACCTTATAAAATAACATTTTATCATAATACAACACTGGAAAGAAATATGTAATGGTAAACTATCTTTAAATTAAGTGACGTTATTTGTTAAATCTGCTAAATCTCCCGTTGACATGGTATGTTAAATACCACCAGATTCGATTTCTGTTTGTGTTTAGTGACTGACACCTGAAATGATGTATTGGTCAGCCTGGAGATACATGTTTTTATTTTTGCTACCAGGCTGATGCTTTGACGACGGCATACCCTCCGTTTGTGAATTTCTTTGAAAATACAAAGAAGACGATTCTGGAGAGTGACAAAACCAACCCAAGATTCCACGCTTTCCTCAAGGTACGTTCACAGTGGTTACGATAGTGACTGCCGGCCTTGGTGGTGTAGTGATTGTGCCATCAGACTCGAGGCTGGTAGGTACTGGGTTCATATCCCACCTGAGGTAATCAGGGATTTTTCATGCCAGTACTGACTCGAACCCAGAGTGAGTGCACTGCTAGGCTCAATGGGTAGGTGTAAGGCCACATACACTGAGTTTTACCCACTTAAGGGGTGTGATTACGGGTGTGTCTCCAGAGTGTATGACCCCACATGGGGGATGATTACCCGGTATGCATTGCAGGTGCCGTGTACCCCGGGCTCCAGTGATACGGAGATAGCTTAACTGACAGCAAGCGTGGAGCACGGATCTGTCAAGTAGTCCCATACCGAAATGGAAATACTGCGCTTCACCATTCATCTCATCATCATCCGTGTTTGTGGCGTTTAAAATAAAGAAAAAAGGATAGCTGTTGGCAGTTCAACTTGCTGCTGTTGCTTATTCAACATACAATAAATAGGGATGTCGTTTATAAGTGGAAAGCAGTGTTTTGGGTCACCTTGTATCCAATTCAAATAATACATCGTAAGTGTTTACCAGCCAAGTATTGATATTTTACAGTTGGATATGCTCGTGTTGAAACCTATTTATGTAGTCTGTGCCGGTAAAGGCGAGGGTCATTGAGCTACCCTCCAAACTCGCCTGGAAAGGTTTTGAAGAGCGGCAACTTGATCGTCTTGCAATAAAATGTTTAATAAATAAAAATAAAAACATGTCATTACTCATCTATCACCATTTGAGGAAATTTATCTTCAGCTAGTCTTGATTTTGTTCATGGTGAGGACTGCTTACACGTACATGTTTGAAAGCTCATTCCTGATTGGTTCAAATTAACCACTTGTGTAAGGTAAATATTTGAGAGCAACCAATGAAATTGCATATTTATTATAGCCAACTACCAGTAATAGAATAATTTTTTTTTTTTTTTTATGACATTAAATTTTTTTAACATTGCCCAAATGTTTGTAATATTTTTGATTTGTTATAAAGGTTTGCTTGACGCGGCCGGAGTGTGGAAGACAAACATTAGAGGAACTGTTGATTAGACCCGTCCAGAGATTACCCAGCGTAGTGCTACTGTTAGGAGGTAAAATCAAAGTTTGTTTTGTTTAACGACACCACTAGAGCACATTGATTTATCGGCTATTGGATGTCAAACATTTGGTAATTCTGACACAGTCTTAGAGAGGATTGTTTGTTTGTTTTGTTTAACACCACTAGAGCACATTGATTTTTGAATCATCAGCTATTGGATGTCAAACATTTGGTAATTCTGACATAGTTTTAGAGAGGAAACCCGCTATATTTTTCCATTAGTAGCAAGGGATCTTTTATATGCACCATCCCACAGACAAGATAGCACATACCACAGCCTTTGATATATCAATTGTAGTGCACTGGATGGAACGAGAAATAGCCCAATGGGTCCACCGACAGGGATCGAGCCTAGACCGACTGCACATGAGGCGAGTGCTTTACCACTGGGCTATGTCCCGCCCCCATATTGTTGGTTTATTTATAATACTAACAGTTTGTATACAGTACTAACAATGCGTTCTGATGAACATATTTACTAATACATGTATTCTGATTATTACATCCAACCAGGATCATACATCAGGGTTTGTAGTGGTCTTTAAATTCATTGAAAGTCTTTGAATTTGAAAAAAAAAACATTTTTAGGTCTCTGAAAGTCTTTGAATTGTAATAAAAGTCGTTAAAAGTCTTTAAATTCTCACAAATCATAGCCAAAGCAAGGATGCTATCTTTTACAGCTGCATGCACTTGATATTTTTCAGTTACAAGGTTTAATCTGCCATGATCCATGTAAAAAAAACCTCAATTATAATTTTACCATGGACAGCAACGTAAACAAACTGATTTGATATTTTTATCGCGTGGCGGGATGTAGCCCAGTGGTAAAGTGCTCGCTCGATGTGCGGTCGGTCTGGAATTGATCCCTGTCAGTTTCTCATTCCAGCCAATTCATGACGACTGGTATATCAAAGGCAGTGGTATGTACTACCCTGTCTGGGATGGTGCATATAAAAAATCCCTTGCTGCTAATCGAAAAAGAGTTGTCCATGAAATGGCGACAGCGGGTTTCCTCTCTCAATATCTCTGTGGTCCTTAACCATATGTCTGATGCCATATAACCGTAAATAAAATATGTTGAGTGCGTCATTAAATAAAACATTTTTTTTTTTTTTTTTGTCTTTGACCGCTGTTTAAAAGTCTTTGAATTTGTTTGGTCTTTAAGGCTATGGACCCTGTACATGCATACCATTCCATGTTTGCATGTTTTATAAGTGTTCTAACTGGTAAGTATGAATGTTTTTCTAGCAGTATGGGTGTGGAATTTTTTTATCAATGCCTACATCTCCCGAAATGTGATCATGATTATTCTGTGTATAATAAAACATGTCTCGAACTTAACGATGTCATTGAGATATAATTTGATGTAAGTCGGAACAATCACCGATAGCACTTTTCTGCTGCTGGATGAAAATTACTGTCATCGGTAAAGCTCCTCAACGTCGCCAAAATGTATACATCTGGTTTATATTATGTGCCAGTATTTAACATTTTCAACATTTCAAATATATGTACATACAACAAAATAATCTTTCAGTCATGTTTATATGCTGCAAAAGTAACTTTAAAAACAGGCTCAAAATTGCCGTCTTTAGGCTATTTCAGACATGGCAATTTAAACAGACTATTGCCATTAGTGACAAATTGTGTTAAGTTCGAGTCCGGATAAAACAGTATAATGTTTTTCTATGAATATACTCTTAGTGGCTTATGGATTATGAGCATACTGCTAATTCACTGCCGCGTGTGTTTATAGATGTGTGAAGAGATGTTCTCGTTTGGTTTTAGATATCAAGAAACACACAGACTCAAAGAACCCAGACCATCAGAAATTGGACGAAGCAATTTCCAAATTGAAAGGCATCATGACGTGAGTGTTATACAGATTAATTGGGTGACAACAAACTGTTAGCATATTGGGGTGTGTCCTCGGGGCCGCTGGTATCCAATACGGTGGCAGTGGGTCTCGTTTTCTTACACACCAGTTGGTGAGAACACCATGTGTTATTTTTGATAACACATAGTTGTTTACATACGTACGTGTTCTAACAATTTCAAGACATACGACTGGCTGCTCTTAGGTGATGACCAGGTCACCAATGCCATACATCCCATAAAAGAAACAGCACAGTGGAAATCAATTACACTGTGATGTATAGTTAATCTGGCAATTGTGTGTCTGTGACTCGTAAGTCAGTGGAACAGCTGTAAATAACTTTTAGTTGAAAAAGATGTTAAAATGTGCTTAAAACCTGGGGTTTTTTTTTTTGGATATGTAAGAAATAGAGCAATACATTCATATCCGTTAGATACCATTTGTCTCACAACTCGTTTAAAAACCTATCAAACTCACTTTCGCTTGTTAGATACATTTTAAAACAACTCGTTGTGAGATAAATGGTATCTTAACGGCCACTCATGTATTATTGTCTATTTAACTTGAGATCTCACTAATTTGAGCACAACAGGGACTGTTGTCTTGTCTGAGTGCAGGAAGGTCGATTTAGTTCAGTATCATCATTAACAGCTGCTGTAGAGTTGTCAGTATTTAGAAATGTATTTCAAGTTATTTTAATCTAATTAAACTTGACATTTCAGTGATTTTGGGGTGAAATATGTTGAGGTCAGCACGTTTGTACATGTACACGAGTTGGGCGTGATGATTTTGGGCATATGTATTTTGGGCCCAACGTTCAGCGTCTCATTGTTGATGCAATCTAAAGCCCAAGGGCCCCGTTCCACGAAGTGATTTTAGGACTAAGATCAACTTAAATGCATACCTGCGTTATGCACTTACGGTGATCTTAATGCTAACGTTGCTTTGTGGAACAGGGTACTGCACACTAGACAGACCAAGAGTCACCAATGTACAATTATACAAAACAGCTGCAGGTTTAAAAACAAATTCAATTCATTGTCATGCCTGTATTAAATAAAATGTCAAAATATAGATCAATAGAATCTATCACCGTTTTGTGAGGTATAGATAAGGCAATTCTAACCCAAGGGACAAAATGTTTTTTGCAAAAATATTTTTTTCCGAGGGTTGGAATTGCCGTATCTATACCTCACAACGGTGATTAATTCTTTTTCTTGCCCATTTAATTTCAGTAGCAAAACATTAACTTTGTAAACGACAGTTTGTTTATTGTAGAATGATTCGTAACTATTTTTACCTACAAACTCATTTAATCATACGCAGGGGGAAATATAGTCCACCTCATGATGCAACGACAAAAATGTAACAACTTACCAATAAATATAAAGTTGAAAATATTAATTTGTTTACATATATGATACAACATGAAATGGCAAACAGAATTCTGAAAATCATGAGTTATGACATCAATCGTCGTAAAACATGAGTTATGACGCCACGCGTATGTAGAAATCATCTAGCCCTCAGGTCAGACAGATTTATCTAGCACCATACAAAAGCTGGATAGCCCTGTCTAGTGGGCGAGAAAATACTTTATGGCAACAACATCGTCTGTTATGTTTAGCTTAACATTAATGTTCGACTCCATTTGTCACAAACTGTAAGTCCTATATCCATGAAACTTGATTTATAGTTGTATTTATGTATGTTCATCACAATGCTTATGGGTGTATCCCACCAAACGAAATCCCATTAATGACAATAATAACATGTGTGGGTAAACTCCTACCTGCAGCGTATTAATTAACATATACATGACGGATATAAATATTACCACCCTTTACCCTTGAAGTGAATAAAAACAAATTTGGGATGAAGCTGCTCATTTCAGACATAATGGGTAGCACCTATGATTTTTTTGATTTTTTTTTATAACAAACGCACTCACATTTACCACCAATAACAGGACTTGAGGTATTCACTGCTCTATCAAAAGATGGCTGCACCTCAAACTTTAACCCAGCAGGAATTTATTTGGTTTAGTACTACTTTATGGAGGGCGGCAAACTTTTAATACTTTTTGGGGTGTGGTGTGGTTCAAAGATGCATTGAGGTAAGCATCTATGAATACAATTCTCAACATCAAATAAGTTTATGGCATGCAACAAATGTAATTATTCGTAAATCTTTTTATTAAAAAGTGACCCTTTTCTTTAATTTTGATTTGTTTAAATAATATATTAAAACCTGTTTGTTTTCTCTTTTTATCAGTTACATCAACGAAGACAAACGAAGAACAGACAATCAAGTGGCAATGTTTGATATCATGAAAGAGATTGACAATTGTCCAGTAAGTTAGGATTGCAATACTGAAATCCTCAGTGTTTTGTTTAACGACACCACTAGAGCACATTGATTACTTAATCATTGGCTTTTGGATGTCAAACATTTGGTCATTCTGACACGTAGTCATCAGAGGGAACCTGCTACCTAATTTTTGATTAGCAGCGAGGCATCTTTTATATGCACTTTCCCACAGACAGGAAAACACATACCACGGCCTTTGACCACTTGTAGTGCACTGGTTGGAACGAGAAAAAACCCAATCAATTGAATGGATCCATTGAGGTGAACAAAAACCCCACAAATCTGCTGTTAGTTTCATGCTGCATTCATTTCATTTCACCAGAGTTGTGTGGATCTAATTTTGAAGCACAAATATGTGTTATATATATCCTGTCTAAGCAGTTTTTAAATACTCTGTATTATCATTCCAGAATTTACAAACAAATATCCAGGGCTCGGAATTTAACGATGGCACTGATGCCAATTGCCATTTTTGAAAAATAAATTGTACACAGGTAAAGCTCCTCAACAGTGACAAAATGTATACAACTACAAGTAGGTGTACATTATCTGCCAGTATGTAACATTTGTACTTTTTCAAAAATTGCTGTGAGCAGGGTCAAAATTGCCATCGGTGGGCCGTTCCACCCGTGGCAATTTTTTTTAATACTGCGTATTATCGTTGCAGAATTTCCAGTATGCTGTCTTTAATTTGAAACTGAGTTGTTGTTGTTTTCAGGCCACATTGATTTCGTCTCACCGGAGTTTTGTGGACCGAATCGACGTGCTGGAGCTGTCTGACCACCTCAGTGGGCGGGGCAATCCACTCTCTTTATTTATCTTCACAGACAGCATAGAGGTGGGCACCAGTCATTGATTTTCTCTTAAGGGTTAACTACAGTGAAACTCCTCTAAACCAGATGTCCTCGGGACCAAGAAAAACGTCTGGTTTTAAGAGGTATCTGGTTTAGAGAGGTTCTCTTCTGTACATATATTTAGAAGGGGGGGGGCGCAAAAAATGTCCGGTTTTGAGGGAAAGAAAGAAAAAAAGAAATGTTTTATTTAACGACACACTCAACGGTTTTGAGGGAATTCCGGTTTACAAATGGGTCCAGTTCTGAGAGGTTTCACTGTATTATAAAGTTAAAACCAAACAAACAAATGTTTTGCTGAGTTGTAGTCAAACATCAGGAGATGACATTACCTATGTTTTCATTTACATTAAAGGCATAAGCATACAAGATGGGGGCGGGGGGAGGGGGGGGGGGGGAGCTGGGAGGCAAATGCCCCCACAAAGCTGGAGCAAATGTGGAAATTCCTGCAATTTTTTTTAGAGAAATTTGTGCCAAAAAAATTAGACAGATGCTGGCAAAATTAGCTTTCCTGGAACCTTTATCTATGTAGCCTTTTTCCATAATTCTACCCATTGGGGTTTTTTAAATAATATTTTATTGCTTTTTAAAAGAACAAATGGATTAGGCACAAGTTATACAACTTACTAGGCCTTCTCCATAATACATACATATTACGACTAATATATTTTTGCAATTTAAATTTAAACAGAAATAAATATTATTGAAAGGGTGAAAGAAAGAAATAATAAAGGAAACAGAAAAGAACCACAATAAAGTTTTCTATGTGTTTGATAAATAGACATCAGGTTTGCTAAAAGAAAACACAAACAAGGCATCACAATTATTGCATATGGCTACAAAAAAAAAAGAAAACAAAAAAGTAATAATGTTAAAAATCCATACATTATTTACTAATTAAGGGAAACGTTTTGTGTCATTTATATTCTTATTTACATGAAAATATATTTCTTTATTGCCTTCTTCACTTAGAGCACTTTTACCATTTAAAACCAGTTGTAAATCTGTTGGCTGAAATCTTTGCAATGAATTCGTCTTTGCCTTTTATATAAAATGTATTCACAGAAAAAATGAAACCTTATGAAACCTACATGTAGTTTGTTCCACATGTAATATTCCTAAAACGTAGATTTATGCAACGCTAATTTCTACTTTGTCTGGGTTATGATTGGTACATATCACTGACACTTTTCAGATATGTAAGAGACGAGTCAAAGTGCTACATTCAACCAGGAGTCCTGCAGCCTACAAGACGCCACAGAAAGCTTACAAACACATAGAGATGATGTCGTTAACGACGATAAAGCGAGTCTTAAATGTCATAGAGTCCGATGGTAAGTTCAAAACATCACAGGCCGACGGTAAATTCAAAACATCACAGGCTGACGGTAAGTTCAAAACATCACAGTCCGACAGTAAGTTCAAAATATCACATTCAGATGGTAAGTTGAAAACATCAGTCAGATGGTAAGTTCAAAACACCACAGTCAGCTGGTAAGTTCAAAATGCCACAGGCAGATGGTAAGTTCAAAACATCACAGCCTGATGGTAAGTTCAAAACATCACAGTTAGATGGTAAGTTCAAAACATCACAGTCAGATGGTAAGTTCAAAACACCACAGTCAGATGGTAAGTTCAAAATACCACAGTCAGCTGGTAATTTCAAAACACCAGTCTGATGGTAAGTTCAAAACATCACAGTCAGATGGTAAGTTCAAAACATCACAGTCAGATGGTAAGTTCAAAACATCACAGTCAGATGGTAAGTTCAAAACACCAGTCAGCTGGTAAGTTCAAAACACCACAGTCAGATGGTAAGTTCAAAACACCACAGTCAGATGGTAAGTTCAAAATACCACAGTCAGCTGGTAATTTCAAAACACCAGTCTGATGGTAAGTTCAAAACATCACAGTTAGATGGTAAGTTCAAAACATCACAATCAGATGTAAGTTCAAAACATCACAGTCAGATGGTAAGTTCAAAACACCAGTCAGCTGGTAAGTTCAAAACACCACAGTCAGATGGTAAGTTCAAAACATCACAGTCCGATGGTAAGTTCAAAACATCAGTCCGATGGTAAGTTCTAAACATCACAGTCCGATGGTAAGTTCAAAACATCACAGTCCGATGGTAAGTTCAAAACATCACAGTCCGATGGTAAGTTCAAAACATCACACAGTCGGGGAGGGCAGGACGTAGCCCAGTGATAAAGTCCTTACTCGGTGTAAGATCGATCTCCATTGGTGAGCCCATTGGCCTATTTCTCATTCCAGCCAGTGCACCACAACTGGTCTACCAAAGGCCATGGTGTGTGCTATCCTATCTGGGATGTGGCATATAAAAGATTCCTTGCTACTAATGGAAAAAAGGTAGTGGGTTTCCTCTCTAAGACTATATGTCAAAATGACCCAATGTGCTCTAGTGGTGTTGTTAAACAAAACAAACTTTACTTTTCACACAGTCAGATGGTAAGTACAAAATATCACAGTCTCATGGCTTCTAGAATTGTTTTTAAATTCACTAGCCATGGGATCAGTAATTTAAAAAGTTTACTAGCCACGATTAAAATTCACTGGTCCTACTTTACTTTAAAGCCGCACACCCTAGTTCCATCCAGCGAAAATAAATTATAATTTGGTTAATCTACAAACCTGTAATACACTTAGATCACGTTTTTATCAAATGGAGTGAAAAAGCATGTTTTATATCGATAAATACCATGGGAATCCCCATGTCCCAATTGCTTGAAATAATTTTGAAAGTTAGTATTCTGATGTCACCGGTAGATGTCGCTCGAAGCACAACAATGCCTACGTCACGACAAATTTCACAGACTTGGGGTGCGTTCGTTTCACCTCTCCTGGACATGTTCCAACTGTTCTATCCTGGTTGTATCCCCTCTCCAGATATCGTAAGACTTAGCAAAATTATTTTAAGGGTTTGTAACGTTTTGTATTGAGACACTTACTTGTCTGAACTTTATTGTTACTGAAAATGTTCACGAACTGTGAAGAAAAATCTCACAAATGAACAACAACAAATCGGATGTTGATTGCACGAACCGTGCACAAGAAAACAAACCGAACCAAAATGATAACGGTCACGTGGTATACCAACGTCTGTGACATTGAAATTGAAATATCTCGTCTAAAAATAGATTAGACCTTGTCTGCTCAACGGTTTTTTCTCAAACATGTGTGCGTTTTTAAGAAATAAGAAAAATACATTTTGTGGTATTACAAAAACCAGGATTACCAAAAAACACTTCAGGTGAATGGAAATGTATATTCTAAATAATAAACGGTAAGTAAAGTGCAATTTTATTTGTTAAAAAATGGGTTTAATAGCGAAAAACAACGCCGTAATGGTTAACAATTAGCTGTAACTAGGGTGTGTCCCTTTAAATTAAAGGGACACACCCTAGTTACGGCTAGTTGTTAACCATTACGGCGTTGTTTTTCGTTATTAAACCCATTTTTTCACAAATAAAATTGCACTTTACTTACATTTTATTATTTAGAATACACATTTCCATTCACCTGAAGTGCTTTTTGGTAATCCTGGTAATCCTGATGTTTGTAAAACCACGAAATGCATTTTTTGTATTTCTTAAAAAGCCGCGTGCACTCGAGAAAAAACTGTTAAGCAAGCGAGGTCCAATCTATTTTTAGAGGGAATCTTCCTGTGTAAACGTCACAGACGTTGGTATACCACGTGACCGTTATCATTTTGGTTCAGTTTGTTTTCTCGTGCACGGTTTGCGCAATCAACGTCCGATTTGTTGTCGTTTGCTTGTTGTTCATTTGTGAGATATTTCTTCACAGTTCGTGAACATTTTCAGTAACAATAAAGTTCAGACAAGTAAGTATCTCAATACAAAATGTTACAAACCCTTAAAACCAATAATTTTGCTAAGTCTTACGATATCTGGAGAGGGGATACAACCAGGACAGAACAGATGGAACATGTCCAGGAGAGGTGAAAGGAACGCACCCCAAGTCTGTGCGCACTCTGTGAAATTTGTTGCGATGTAGGCATTGTTGTGCTTTGAGCGACATCTATCGGTGACATCAGAATACTAACTTTCAAAATTATTTCAAGCAACTGGGACATGGGGATTCCCATGGTATTTATCGATATAAAACCTGCTTTTTCACTCCATTTGATAAAAACGTGATCTAAGTGTGTTACAGGTTTGTAGATTAACCAAATTATAATTAATTTTGCTGGATGGAACGAGGGTGTGCGGCTTTAATACAATTTTACTAAATAGTAGTTATAATCAGATATGTGACCTAAAGAGGAAGATCGAGCTCAAAACACTAACATTAGGGGTTGGAGTGGGGTCAGTATATTCATATTTATAAATAGACTAAATAACATTTGATTTTTTTTTTTACACTAGCCGTTGGACATGGCAGTAGTAGTTATTTACTAGCCCAACATTGAATATCACTAGCCACGGGAGTGGGGCTTCCATAATCTAGAAGCCCTGTCTGGCATGGCAACAGTAGTTATTTACTAGCCCAACATTGAATATCACTAGCCACGGGAGTGGGGATTCCATAATCTAGAAGCCCTGTCTGGCATGGCAACAGTAGTTATTTACTAGCCCAACATTGAATATCACTAGCCACGGGAGTGGGGATTCCATAATCTAGAAGTCCTACAGTCTGATGATAAGTACAAAATGTCACAGCATCAGATGATAAGAGTTGAATGGTAAATACAAACTTTCAAAGAGTCCGTAAATACTAACTGTCATAGTCAAACGATAAGCACAAAACAGTAAAGGTTAATGTCACAGAAAGCCTACAAACACATCCAAATAATGCTGTAAATGTTAGTGAGTGTTAAACTCACAGAAAGCTTACATACCCATGGAAATGATATTGGTACTTATTTAAAAGTGTGCATTAATGCTTTTCAGGGTCTGGTTGTATATGAAATAAAAATATAATACATTTTGAAAATAAAAGATTCAATTTTTTTATAGGATTTTATTATTTTGTTTTAGGATGACAGTTAAAAAAAAAAAAGTTATTTGTATTGAAATTTGTAAAATAATCTTTGTAGATTGCCGAGGTGTGTTTGCGTTCATCACACGGAACAACATGGAGTTGAAAGAGAAACTCTACAGCTTCATGCTGGACATGGAGGATGTCTCGAAAACCGACAAGCTTCGAGATCTGTGTAAACACCTCGCTAACACACTGTGTCGTACAGACTACGTAAGTGTAAACACCTCGCTAACACACTGTGTCGTACAGACCACGTAAGTGTAAACACCTCGCTAACACACTGTGTCGTACAGACCACGTAAGTGTAAACACCTCGCTAACACACTGTGTCGTACAGACCACGTAAGTGTAAACACCTCGCTAACACACTGTGTCGTACAGACCACGTAAGTGTAAACACCTCGCTAACACACTGTGTCGTACAGACCACGTAAGTGTAAACACCTCGCTAACACACTGTGTCGTACAGACCACGTAAGTGTAAACACCTCGCTAACACACTGTCCTACAGACCACGTAAGTGTAAACACCTCGCTAACACACTGTGTCGTACAGACCACGTAAGTGTAAACACCTCGCTAACACACTGTGTCGTACAGACCACGTAAGTGTAAACACCTCGCTAACACACTGTGTCGTACAGACCACGTAAGTGTAAACACCTCGCTAACACACTGTGTCGTACAGACCACGTAAGTGTAAACACCTCGCTAACACACTGTGTCGTACAGACCACGTAAGTGTAAACACGCTAACACACTGTGCTAAGACACGTAAGTGTAAACACCTCGCTAACACACTGTGTCGTACATACCACGTAAGTGTAAACACCTCGCTAACACACTGTGTCGTATAGACTACGTAAGTGTAAACACGTTGCTAACACACTGTGTAGTGTTTTGTTTCCAGTATGTATTACCATGGTGATTGTTCACAACTGTAGTGTTTTGTTTCCAGTATGTATTACCATGGTGATTGTTCACATCTGTAGTGTTTTGTTTCCAGTATGTATTACCATGGTGATTGTTCACAACTGTAGTGTTTTGTTTCCAGTATGTATTACCATGGTGATTGTTCACAACTGTAGTGTTTTGTTTCCAGTATGTATTACCATGGTGATTGTTCACAACTGTAGTGTTTTGTTTCCAGTATGTATTACCATGGTGATTGTTCACAACTGTAGTGTTTTGTTTCCAGTATGTATTACCATGGTGATTGTTCACATCTGTAGTGTTTTCTTTCCAGTATGTATTACCATGGTGATTGTTCACAACTGTAGTGTTTTGTTTCCAGGAGACGTTACTTGCCACAGTGAAGGGAGATGAGCTGAACATCAACACCAAAGACCTCAGCAATAAACTAAGCAAAGCTGTCAAGTAGGTTTTTTAGTCCCCTCTGGATCCATTTGGAGGGGCTATAGGTTTCCTCTCTATCCATCCATCTGTCTGTCTGTCTGTCTGTTCCTCTCCATCTGTCTGTCTGTCTGTCCGTCCATCCATCCCACAAATAGTATTCTTGATATTTTTCCCACAATGCCTCAGGGTATTGAGCTAAAATTTGGTATATAGCCTATTCATGAAGAGTTACAGATCAAATTTGACTGAAGTTTCATGGCGATTTACCCATTTTTGACAGATTTATAGCCCTTGATCTTAGGAGATACAAAAATTAGTTTTCTTGACCTTTTTGTTTTGAATACCTCAAAATATTCAGCTGAAATTTTGTGTATATAGCTTTACCATGTACTGTTACAGATCAAGTTGGACTCTCATGGTGGTTTACCATTGTTTACAGAGTTATTGCCCTTGAACATAGGAGATAAGAAAGTTTGTTGGACCTGGTAGGAGAGGCATATTTCTTTAGCAGTACTCTCAAAAAGGTTGTTTAATTTTAAGGAGTGTGTGATATCTTGGATTCTTACACACCTATTGGTGCCATGCATCCAATGAAAAACAACATGGTGGAAATCGATTACACTGTGACGTATAGTTAACCTGACAATCATGTGTCTGTGATGCGTAAGTCAGCTACAAGTGCAATGGTTGTAAAATAAAGTTTTGAGTCGAAAAAGATGTTAAAATTTGCTTAAAACCTGGTTTTTGAGAATATGTGAGAAATAGAATAATACATTTATATTTGTTAGATACCATTTATCTCCCATCTTGTTGTTTAAAAAGATATTAAACTCGTTTTCGCTTGTTAGGTACGTTTTGAAATGTAATCGGTGGATCCATTCAACTGACTGGGTTTTTGTCCTTTAACCAGTGCACCACAATTGGTCAAAAGTCGTGGTATGTGCTTTCCTGCCTATGGGAAAGTGCATATAAAAGATCCCTTGCTGCATTAGGAGAAATGTAGCGGGTTTCCTCTGTTTACTACGAGTCAGAATTACCAAATGTTTGACATCCAATAGCCGATGATTAATTAATCAATGTACTCTAGTGGTGCTGTTAAACAAAACAAACAAACAAACAAAGTATTACTTATTATAACTATTTGTTTCATGTATTTAAAGTTTGCTTTGTTTAACGACACCACTAGAGCACATTGATTTATTAATCATCGGCTATTGGATTTTAAACATTTGGTAATTTAGACATATTGGCTGCTACATTTTTCCATTGGTAGCAAGGGATCTTTTATATGCACCATCCTACAGACAGGATAGCACACACCATGGCCTTTGAAATACCAGTCATGGTGCACTGCCTAGAATGAGATATAGCCCAATGGGGCCATTGACTGGGATCGATCCTAGCCAAGTGCTTTCGTGTATTTTGTATTTTTTTAATTGGCTTTTTTTTTTTTTTTTTCTTTTTTTAGGTTTGGCAAGCGAGTCAGTAGAGCATTTTCTTTTAACAAGACTCCGAGCCGGTTGAAGCGAGCGATATCCAGTGTCACACACAAAGGATTCAGTCCCTTTGTTCGAGAGAACTCCGTCACGCCGGGTGATCTCAAGGGGAGACGACTGGCCAGCACTTTCGATCTGACTGTAAGTGTTGTTTATCTTGTTCAGTATGTGATTTAAAAATATACACATTAAGTTACTGCCTCTTGTTGAGGCAGTTGGAAGGCGAGATGAACGTGGGTGTTACGTTTTCTACAATGCTGTCAACATTTTGTGTACCTCTATGTTTTTTTGTTAAGTTTTATGTTTGTCATGTATTATAATTTCTAGATCAATTTAAGTTGTGATAGTTACACCCATGGATGTACAGCTCAAGGCATGTTACGAAAAGGACTAGACATAAAGTTGAAGTTTGTTTTGTTTAACGACACCACTAGAGCACATTGATTTATTAATCATCGGCTATTGGAAGTCAAACATTTGGTAACATTGACATATAGTCATAGAGATGAAGCCCACTACTTGTTCCATTAGTAGCAAAGGATCTTTTATATGCACCATCCCACAGACAGGATAGCACGTATCATGACCTTTGATATACCAGTCGTGATGCACTGGCTGGAAAGTGAAATAGCCCAATGGGCCCACTGATGGGGATCGATCCTAGACTGACCGCACAGCAGGTGAATGGTTTACCACTGCGCTATGTCCCACAAGCCAACACATTGTGTACTGCGATGCCGAGCATTCACCACTTCATATTTCAATCTACTATTTAATACCTGGGAATTCTGAGTTACAAAGGTGGATTTTTTTTTAGATCAAGTTAGATTAATCATGAATTTCATTAAAAACAAAACCCTTTTTTTTTATATATATTTATAGATTTTTTTAGTACTGGATGAATTTTTTACAAAAAAACACATTGAGTGGGTATAAGTTTATAATTTTACATTTATAAATACATTAAATAATGTTCATATGGGGAATTTACGGTAAATACTATTTTCATGTTTAAAAAAAAAAAATGTTAATGATATTTTAGATCAGTTAATTTGGTTTAAAATTAGTTTTAAAATCTATAAAGTCGCGCTTACTTACATGCAATTGGTACAATCTAATTAAAATTAGCTCCACTATTACATGTGGATCTAACACCAGCCAGTTGGAGCTCATGTCCACCAATCAAAACCTTACTTGCAGAATCCTGCCAGTGATTTAAAACTAACAACACTGCGTAGTGCCCAATGTCCAGGTAACATTTCGTCTGTAAATAATAATTTAAATATTGACCAATCACACTTCGCCTTTTATAACGTTATTTGGGAGCATACAAATTGTAAAAATATCGGGCGAGTCTATTTTAGTGGCCGCAGTACAGCGAACCATACCAATACGTATGGGGTGGGTTATCAGTCTTCAATTTTACATTAAAAATTATTTATTTATTTATAAAATTTAAAAAAACTAAATCAGTCTTCAGTTTTACATTACAAATTATTTATTTTATAAAATAAAACATGTTTTAAGGCATTCGTAATTCACACGAAACATGTCGTATACCCTCAGGATAATTTGGAATATTTTCAAATTATTTTTAAATCACTGGCAGGATTCTGCAAGTAAGGTTTTGATTGGTGGACATGAGCTCCAACTGGCTGTCTTTAGATCCACATGTAATAGTGGAGCTAATTTTAATTAGATTGGCAATTGGTATTAGCTCTCCGGTATTCATAGCCATTATTCCCAATCACAATGTTTTGCTGACCACAACTGTTTGTTTTTTCCAAATGAACTACAATTCATATCCCAATATTTTGTTAATTTTGTGGTTGGTAAAATGGTCAAATGTATTATCTAATTACCTGTCACAGTCAGCTATTGATTCCTTTAAATGTCTGCAATGTTCAGTAATCGTTGTCTAGCGTAAATACTTGCCAAAAAGAACTTTTTCAACTTAAAATTCCCAACTAAAGCTGCCATAATCTCAATTAATATATTCCCTGTTCTATTATTTCCTGTCCGTGCCGTGTGTAAAATGGCGGGAAATATGAACTGGGGAAGGCACTGTACAGTGTGTTGACTTGCGTGACTTTGGACAAGATATCTTGCCTGACGTATCTCGAAGGTTAATAAACTAATTTATGCAATTCTTTTGAAACGGACTTTCTTTTTAAATTAAATAAGTCAGTTTATGGAGTTGTCAGTTCCTAATACGGTGTAGAATAATAAACTTATTAAAGTCTTGCCCTGACTTGTCCATCGTATTAACGGAGTATTCACATTGCAGGATTCTTCACCTACCTTGAGCCACTTTGATGACAGCGATTCCATCAGTTTAGGAGCCTTTTCTCTGCAGGTGAGCTATAACATGATAAAGATTAGGCACAAATTAGATGACATGACAAGATTTGATATTTTGGTGAGATTGTGAGTTTACAGTGATTTATTCAGGCGTTCTGTGGGTCTGAACATAGGCCCCTTCCTAGGCCCCTTCCTAGGTCCATTCCCAAAAGAATGTGGCTCTGAAAATTCACAATTTCTGTTCCAAAAATTCACAATATATATATATATAGAGGTTATTACCAGAGTGTTTTTCTGTATCGTCAATATCATATATTAGGAATAAAAATGCCAGAGGCTCGCATAATACAATTTTTATTCCTAATATATGATATTGACGATACCGAAATACACGAGGGTAATAATCTCTTTATCATATAAGCTCATGCTTAATACAATGTGTTTTTGTAAACCGTAAACGCAACTTTAATTCCAGTCCACCATTACTAGATATTCAAATGATGTAACAATATGTGGCGCGGTGTATTTTTTAATGGAAATGACGACAAACTCGAATGACGTTATTTTGGATGTCCTTACATCAAAATAAAGTTATGCCTAACGTTTTTTGTTTTCTGAATGCTGGACAGCTTTCAGTGTCAAATTGCCATTGAAATGTTTTTATTTGATGACTATGAATGCTTACGTCAATCATGGAGTGTCACCCAAGTACGTTTGCTTAAATGACAATAAACTTAGTGCCGAGACCTCGACTAATTTACATCTGGTTTGCAAAGTTATCAAATTCTTAAAGTATGTGATCTGAAAAATATCACATACTTTGACTGCACTGAAAGTGAAGATATTATATAATAAATATCTATATATATATATATATATATCTATATCTATTTATCCTATAACTTACCCATGATATCCATGTCATAAGCCCATGTGATAATTTACTTTATTAACCCGGTTAATAATGGTATGCAAATTTGCAAGGTCTCTAGGTAATGTGTTGCTGTGCTGTTACAAGCCAACAAGAACCATGTACCTGAGCGTAACGTTTTCAAAGATTTGTTTAAAATGCATGACGTCAAACTAATCTGTGCTAATCCTGATGACGTCATATTATCGATGACGGCGACTTTAGTACTGTGATTTACTAAAAAATTAATTAAAATGTTATCTTACAAGTGTTATAGGATAAATAGATTTCGCTACTCGTGTTTTTAATATGTAAAATATCAACCTCATCTAGTTAATCGGTATTTTTCTTGGCGGAGCCTCGACAAATACCAATTAACATAGACTTGGTTGATATTCTCCATATTAAAAAATACTCGTGACGAATCCTCTATATATATATATATTTAATTATGTCTGTTGTAATAAATTAATTTAACAGTGGTGAACTGCATCATTCAGTGGACCGTAAACATATCACAAGTATGATTTACTCAATCCTATTAGACATGGGACCCTGGCAAAAAATCCTAGATAACATAATAATCTAAGAAACTACTCATAAAAGTTCTGTGACGTGCTTCAAACAATGAATATCATGACATCAGGAGTTCGAGAATTTCAGCAAACTGCCGTAAATTGTAAATATGTCAGTGGCGTGCTAAAGTGGGTAGTGTTTTATAACGAAAGTTGATGTGGTCATGAAGAAAATAGCTGAACACGTTGAACGATGGAGAAAAAGCTGGTTATAACATTACCATCAAGCACATATGACGTACATCTAGGTCAGGGATTTCCCAATGCACACAGTTTTCCAAAACATTGATGATATTAGCTAACATACGTTTGTTTGGCTTTTCTGACAAGCGATTACAGCGTTTGCACGAACGATCCATCATTTATGTTGATATTGGTTTTGCATAACCGACAGACGAACGACAAAATCGTTTATGCCACGTTTTATGCCCCTGATGATGTCCTGAGTGAAATAATTTAAGTTGTCATGAGCTTTATGGTCTTGATCTTGACTGGATTCATCTCGGGAGAGATTATGTGAGTCACATGTTAACAGTGTTTTTCTAACTTTATTACAGGAAGAAATCTCGCCGAGGTCATTTCAAACTCCGTCTAAAAAGTTAACCAAATACACAACGCTTGGTCCCAGCTCGGCAAAGAAGTATTTATGATGGTGAGTTACTTTTGAATTGAAGAAATTCCTTTAAAGGGACTGCCCTGAGTTTACTGCCATTGTAAGATGCCGTGAGTTTACTGCCATTGTAAGATGCCGTGAGTTTACTGCCATTGTAAGATGTTTGTGGACTTCAGCTAGGAATCCATGTGTACGTGATGAGTAATGCATAGTGCGTGGTGCGTATTGGAACGATCACAGAGGAGTTCGAGAATTAATGTATTGTGCATCACGCCACACACATCACGCATTGTGAACATATAAACAAGTTTGTTTTGTTTAATGACACCACTAGAGCACATTGATTTATTAATCATCGACTATTGAATATCAAACATTTGGTAATTTTTTACATATATTCTTAGAGAGGAAACAGGCTACATTTTTCCATTAGTAGCAAAGGATCTTTTATATGCACCATCCCACAGACAGGATAGCACATACCACATGGATTCCTGGCTTTACAGAGCCTTTTTCACATTAAGAACATACATTAAGAACATTTGTTTTGTTCAGAATATCAGTGTCTGTATATTCAGTGTGTTTGTAGTACTTGGCTAAAACTTAATTTTTCTTCCCAATAGATATATATATATACATGTGTGTATATATATATATATACATGTGTGTGTGTGTGTGTGTGTGTGTGTGTGTGTGTGTGTGTGTGTGTGTGTGTGTATACATATATGTATATATGTGTGTGTGTGTGTATATATATATATATATATATATATACTGAAGATCACTATTGAAGGGTCACTCATATTGTTAGTACTACACACAAATTATGAAAGAAGGAATGTATGGCCTTTGTGGATTAGGCCCAGAGTGAGGTTTCCTAAGTAGCATTTGGATTTCAATATGAGTAATGGTATTTCCATTTAGAGGCCACAACAAAATGGTAAAAGTTATGCAAACACATGTACCTACTATCACCCCAACAAATGTCTGAAATTCTGTACGTTGTGCCCGTACAATGCGTTCTCACCATGGGTATTAAAGTGCATGATTGCCATCCACATTTTCACGCACACTTCAGTTGAAAAACCCTTATCTATCAACTTGCCCTGTTCCAATTACTAATGACATCATTAGCTTATTTTCATTTGATCCCAGAAAAAAGAATGTAATTAACCAATCACAATATGGAACACATTCACCATCAGTTTACAATTACAGATAACTCATTTCATTTTGCATAACTTGTTAAACCATGTATCCTCGAATAACCGTGAACCAGCCTAATTACCCACTGAGCTAAATCTTGCCTCTTATGAATGAACAAGGACAGTAACAGTTATAGGTAGTTCTATCATTTGAAATTCTGGAAAACAGATTTTTTAAAAATCTTTGTTCAAAGCTAATCCTGACTTTGAAAACATGGTAGATATTAGATGATTTAAAAGTATCAAAATGCGGCCTCTCTACACAGGTGGCTTCTAGAGCTGGTTTGACTGTACTCATTCAGTTTAATAAACTACTGTATAATACTTTATTTTCGCATTTTTCGCGTGTGAATGAAATTCGTGAAAATATATTCCACGCGAAAATAAACTTTTTATAAAGGCCGACCAAAAATAAATAAAAATATGTAGTCTCGTTCAACTATACCACATTAGTTTCCGATGTACGAGGCTAGTAGTAACAAAGTGGTGCTCCCTCCTGTCACGGAACAAACCACAAAACAAAAGCTGTTTAAAACTTTAAATCAAGAACACGATTGTAAGTACATACATGATAATAAAACAATACTAACACTAAAAAGCTTTATGCTGTTTTCCTTCGCATGTGCTAGCGATCAGTTCATCGGACAGAGTATACACGTGTTCAGCGACGGAAGTAAACATGCATTATCACAGTATATTAAAAATGTGGAAGCGGAAAATCCGGACTGGGCTATGTTCAGATGTTTCACAATTTTATTTTTGTTTTTGGCCTGTTAGCCAATCACAAACCGTTTTGAATTAGTATTTTGACTGCAATAAATATTGTATTAAAAGCAAGATATTTTTATGATTACAGGGCTCACCCTGGATCAAAAATACCTGTAGCCAAAATATTAGCCAAATGGAATTTTTATTAGCCATATTGAAAATGCTTTAGCCAAATTTGTTTTACGCAGTACTGTATTGAGTATTTATATATGAATATCAAAAATGTATCTTTTTCAGCTAATTGTGTACAAACTGGAATAAATAGGAATAACAAAACCTCAATGGGGTTAGGGGCAATTAATATATTACTTTGATTTTTCAGCGGGGATGGGGTTATGCAATATCTTCAGTTTGAAGCTAGTACCCATACACCCACCCCCACTTCTAAAGCCTATGACATTAAATTAACAAACATACAGAAATATGGGGGTGGGTTGGATGTTTATGGATGGTGGTTTTTTTTTTCTTTCTTCCTTTTTTCTCAAATAAAAATTTGAGAGCTTTTTTTTTTTATATAGAGCTCATTATTTCTTTAAATAGCAATCTTTATGTTAGTTTCAATTGCTTTTTTTTTTTTTAAGTGACCCATCAATTCCCCATCCCAAACAATTTCATAATTTGTGCCATGTTATTGCGGTTGATTTCAGCTGTTAAATGCTTGTTGTGATTTCTGCTTACAAAATTTAAATACTGCATGTTCATTTCCGGCGATCGCGATCTGCATGGGTACAAAATTAACAAAGACAAAGGAATAAACAAAAACTGCAGTTAGGTATTCATTGATGCGAATAACTATTGTTTTTCTACAAATTTACATCAAGATTTACTTTTGTGTAATTGTATTGTTTAATGTCCGCAACGATGTCTCTTGACACGCGGGTGTCGGCCGACTCTGAAGCGTGATGTATATATTCCACCGAGAGCTGTCCTCAGTTCAGCCAACGAACGTTCTTCCTAACGTTCGCGAACTATTTGTTCTATGGTGTTCGTCGTGTCCATTTGGTTTAACGTGAAGCGCACAAACCAGTCTAGCGAATGTTTTGTTTTCGCTCGGTCTGGCTGAATTTGGCCCTTGAGATGGCCTACATGTCTTTCGGCCCTGGACTGGCATGTGTATTCAAATTGACATGCATTGTCGGTCTGTTTTTATTACAAAGTGAAAATAACAAGCTACAGATCTTCCAGACATTGCTGTCATACATGCTAAATGCATACCATTAAAATTAATAACTGTGATTATTAAAATACGCAAACATCATAAGGGACCGTAACAAAAGTATATTGAAGCCAGAGAGACTAAGTTACTTAGTCTTGATTCTGACCCCCCACCCCCCTCAAAAAGACTAAATGGGCAGTTGACTTTGGCTTCATCCAAATTGACGTTACAGAACAAGGTTTGGAAAAGACCAAAGGAAGACAGTAGTAATATAAAAGATACAAACAGTATTTATTCATGAATGCACATAGTGAAACAATGTTTTTAAACAGTGATATGAGGCCAACCAAGGCACTCTGAAATGCTTTGTAACTATTAAACTATACATCCAATGACAATATGCCCATTGGTATCTTTCATCAGACGCCAATGACATAAGCTCCAAGTTGGCCTATTTCTCAAGTCATATTTTCCAGCAATTTAAGATAATTTATGCTTCTTTTCTCTTCTTTTTTGCTGTTGCAATTGCCGTTTTTCGGCTCTATTCCAGCGCTTGATGTGCAAGGTAGAGATTTTTTAAACAACTTGTATTGTTGTTAATATCTTGATGCAGAGTTGAGTTGTTCCTGTCAAGTCTCTTTTTGTTAATTAGAAGTTACAATATATCGTGAAATGTTTTAATGCGCTGTTTATTGGGAGAAAATATCACACGCACCCACGACACGACGCCACACACAAATTTCGATAAGTGAAAAAAGACAAGTGACTCTTATTAAAGAAAATCATCCTAAACACGCTCAAGATGTATAACAACAATTGTTTGTTTGTTTTTTGTTTGTTTCATTACTTTATTATTTATTAGTGTTACACATAATTGCCAAACCACTTGTCATACTAAGAGAGCCAACTCTTTACGATCGTTACAACGGCAAGACCTGTGTGGTACCAACATGGCCGTTATAACGAGAGTTGACTGTAATACATACCTAGCCACCTTGATATCCTGCTTTGCATGGGCAGTAGGTCGACAATAAATACCTTGGCCAGTGTTTTGAAGCCTTTTGGGTTGTGTTTGTATGATGATTTTCAAGTTCAAAGCAAGTGAAGCCAAAAGTGATAAAAGACTAAATGGAGATGTTGAAATCGTAAACCCCCTCCCCCCCAGACTAAGTGACTTAGTCTCTCTGGCTTCAATATACTTTTGTTACGGTCCCTAAGGCCTACGCTGTATTCTGCATGACACCGTTTCTCGTTACCGGTCGCGAGATCGCTATTATGAAAATTGAATATTTGGTAGTATTATTATGTTTGAGGTGTCGGATAGATTATGTTCACATCAGAAGACAGAAAATGGCTTAGCCAAAATTTTAGCCACTTGCAAATTTTATTAGCCATTTTTTTTTTAAATTAGCCAATGGCTAATTTGGCTACCGACAGCGCGAGCCCTGGATTAAATCAAACTCAATTATTTTCAGTTATTGAGTTGTCATAAATTTATTTGTGGAGTTGTCTCCCCTGAACTGGAACAGATGGTGTAACAGGGAAGCATCTATAGTCCTTCCCACAAGGAACGCCTTTTTTCATACTTTGGAATTTACTACAAGTTATTTATTTCTGAGCCAACTATTAAATTGCACATAAAAATAGTATATTTTTCTTATTTCCAAAACACTTACTTTTCTTCTTACGTCAAACAAAACTGAAATTATTTACAAAAAACATTTTGGTAGGAGGATGGGATGGACTATAATAGTACATTGGTTTTGTCGCGAGTACCTGCTAAAGACTTGACAGCTTCTCACACTAACAACTTAATTTAACCTTAAATACAAAAAGCGGTGTTGCTGCGCATTTCATTACACCACAGAACTGGTGTCAGTTGAAAGTGCGGCTGGAATGGTTTTAACCTGACTTGTCGTGTTTACATGTCTGCGGTAAGAGAAACATGAATAATGCATCCCAACTGTATAATACTGACAGTAGTAGTGTAGTACAGTGCAGAAACTAACTAGTGCAAGTCAACAGCAATTTAAAGGGCCAGTCCTTAGTTTACTGCCATTGTAAGGTGTTAATAACTTTATTTGGTTTCTTTTGTTTAACAATACCACAGTGGAACTAAAGTACATGTATTGATTAATTAATCATCGGCTATTGGATATCAAACATTTGGTCATTATGACTAGTAGTCATCAGAGGAAGCCCGCTACATTTTGTCGAATGCAGAAAGGGATCTTTTATGTGCACTTTCCCACAGACAGAAAAGCACATACCACAGCCTTTGTCCAGTTGTGGTGCACTGGTTGGAACGAGAAAACCCCCATTCAGATGAATGGATCCACTGAGGTAGTTCGATCCTGCAACGCAAGCACCTCAAGCGAGCACTCAATTGCCAGGCTATGTAAACAGGAAGGAAATGTTTTATTTAACAACGCACTCAACACATTTTATTTACGGTTACATTATATGGCATCAGATATATCGTTATGGACCACTCAGATCTGTGTTATTAGCTATATTTCCCTCGAACTGGTGATCCATCAAATATTAAATGGGAACCACTAAAAATGATCAACTATTGCTGCGCTTGCATATTTGGTTATTACAACCTTCGGATTAATTATTTAGTTTGAACGAACTATAGATGAATCGGGGAATCACAACAATAGCCATGCAATCCTTTCTTTATGTTGTTTGTTAGGTGGCTATCGGTAAGTACAGCTAGTTTTACGGTAACTGTTAGATGAACCGTGATACCAATCAAACAATTAGTGCACAAATGGGCCTCAACATAAAGTGTTACTTTGAACACGTCTTCAAGACCAGTTTTAAATAAAACAATGGGTGAGTTAATCAGCTATTGTCACTTCAGCAAGCACACATTTAATTAATACGGACAAGGGCTTCTGCATCACACAATCGGTGTAATTCTAATAAATTCTTTCACTCAAATATTTTGCTGTATAACACATTGATGAATATTTTTTAAAGTTTGCAGTTACCAAAATAATATGTATCTAATTCAACTTTTTTGACCGTTGTTACGGAAATATCTGATACATACATTTCACCAATTTAGTAGTGATACATTTGATTTAATTTGTTTTAAAATTAAATTGATATTAAACCTAATTAAAATAAAATGATTGTAAAATAAACAGTCTGTTAAGTTATGTTCAGTTAAAATGATTTAATTCAATTTAATTCAGTTCAGTTCAGTTCAATTCACCAGAGGCTCACATAATACAATTTGTATTCCTAATATGATATTGATGATACTGAAACACTCTCTGGTAATAACCTCTATCTATTCTGACATAGTGCTTTTCCCTTTGATGTCGCATGTGTGGTAATAATTATGATACAACTTTGGCACGTCACCATTGGATGATGGAATTAAAGTTGCATATACAGTTTACACTTTTTAATCCTAATACAGTAGAATCTCGTTGGGTTAAACTCTGAAGGGTCGACCACACCGCAACGCTCGAACCTAAAACGAAATCCCGAGTTATACTTACATGATTTTGACTGAATTGTTGGGTCAAACTACCCGATGGGTCGAACACTTTCTTGAGTACCGACGGGGTTCAAGCCAACAGGATTCAACTGTATTTAATATTCACTGTACATGGGTAGTACTAAACCAAATAACATCCGGCTGGGTCAAAGTTCGAGGTGCACCTAACGTTTCATAAAGTTGTTAATACTACCAGTCCTGCCATTGGTGATAAATGTGACAGTGTTTGTTGTGATACAATGTGGTTTTATCTGGCTAATAAATTCCTGTTGTGCTTAAAACATATGTGGGGTCCTAATAATAATAGCATGACAAGTTTTGGGCGAAACTAAGTTAGTCATAGATGCTACCCATTATCTCTGAAATGATAAGCTTAACCCACAAGTTGTCTCATTTACTTTAAAGGTAGGGTCAACTCAAACAAGAGCCTTATGTGTTGGAAAGATGCATACCCGGACCACCAACACATACTGGCACTTTAGCAAATGAAAAACGCGTAATTTTAGAGTTAATAAAAAAAAAAGATTATTCCTGCTAACTGGGGGCAGCCATTTTGTTTCGTTTTTGTGACGTCCGGTGAGATAGCTTAGGGCGAAGTGACGTCAGCTCCTGACCATCTCCTGTATGTACAGTGTAAACAAAAGCAGTAATTTTCGACAAGGCGCTTCTCTTTGATCAATCTGACTTGTAAAACAGCATAAATGGCGTAATAATACAACCGTGTCCGGTGTATCGGCGCGTCCGGTGATTCGGTGCACTTGCCTTGGTATTTTGCTTAAGTACGTTTAGGAAGTTGTCATGTTCTCGATGTTTTTAACGAATTAAAGTTCAATTCCTTTTTTCAATGGTTAATCAAGTATCAACATATTTGTTAAGGGTGCAATTATTTTTTTTATTTTTTTTAGAATTATCAATAATTATATCATAATTTCAAAATAAATCATTCACCTGTTTTGGTGTATATAAATGCGAAGTAGGTCAGCCTTATTGATATTAAGAATGATAAAACCAGTCTAAAACACCTTTCCCGCATTTTTAAAGTATAAATGTAATTATTTTTGTTCAGTTATTTTTATTTAAACTGAAAAGGAAAACACAGACAAATGCAAACAAAACGAAAGTTTTACACCTTAATTGACAGTCATTTCAGTTCATAATTGTCACATTGTTATAAAAAATAAAAGCGAAATAAGATCCACATGTGTGCACAATCTACCCAAGAAAAATAAAATCCATGTAGGCATTTTAGCCATGCATGACAATGAACATGTATGCATCTGCAGTACTGTGCCACTCAAGAAAACGATTCCGAAACTGATCATGAGATGGGTCATGTGTGATCGTTCATTTTCATAGTAATATTTTTAACAAGACAAAACAAATAAGTACTAAAATAATTCTGGGACAATAGTGTAATGTTTAAGGCTAAAAGTGAGGTCATGGGCGGTCTATAAATAGCAGGGTCAACAATCCACATCTACTGTGCTGAATCACCGGACATGCAAATCGTTTCAGATACAAGGGGGTGCCTATATTTATGCACCATTTTAAAATGTTTATTTACTACAGACACAAACCAATTTGTAGTGTATTTCAGATTATGCACTGCTTCATTGGCGAGAGACACATTTTATTAAGTATTTCACAGCGTTCACATAGAAAATGGTCCTTGAATGCTTAGGTGCGCCGATACACCGGACAGCACTGTATAATAAACTATTTAACTAAATATATTTCAAGTTGCATTAACTGAACAACATGGGGTTATAGTACTTTTCTCTGTTTAATAATCCAAAGGAAAAATGTACACTATTAGGCCTATTGATATGCTACTTTGGAGCAAAAACGACAACCCACGATACCCAAGTGATAATTTTCTTTTCTTTGGGACTACGTAATTGGTCAGTTCTGTGGTTTTAGATGGAAAAGTCTACTTAATCAATAGTTTTACAGAATTATTTACAGTAATAAACCATGTCCATTACAGTTTTAAGGGCGACAGGTAATATTCCACAATACCGGTATGTATTTTTGTGTCAAGACAGCGTCAATTAATTGGCTCGTCTGGTTACCAATCAAATACACCTGCCAATCAGGAATCACAGATAGAAGCAACTAACAGTAGAGACCAATTAACTAAGAAAACACTCCATGTATCATTTCAGTACGTAGGTTAATGCACGGGCAAAACATTGTTATTTGTTTCGACTTGTTGTGTAGCCACTTTGACAATGGTATTTTATTTTGTATTGAAAACTAATATATATAGTGCTGGATATACTTATTGCTGGCTTACTGGGATGTGTATTATTACAGAACATTGCAATGTATGACTATTTATCATCCCGCAAAAACCAGGTAGATTGTGTTTCTCTAGTTCTAAGGCTCATTCCTGACGTTAACGTGTTAAGTATTACGTAACCACCAGCTCGCCAGAGGGCGTACTCACTGAGATGGTACAAAATGGCTGTGCCCGTTATATATAATAGCCGTCACATTTGACTGTTTTATTAATTAACTATACGATTATATGTGTTGATATTAAGCAATAATGTGCATTATATATCGTTGAATATGCATACCAGGCCAAATGCCTTGATTGTCCTCTCCTTTAACTATACGATTATACGTGTTGATATTAAGCAATAATGTGCATTATATATCGTTGAATATGCATACCAGGCCAAATGCCTTGATTGTCCTCTCCTTTAACTATACGATTATATGTGTTGATATTAAGCAATAATCTGCATTATATATCGTTGAATATGCATACCAGGCCAAATGCCTTGATTGTCCTCTCCTTTAACTATACGATTATACGTGTTGATATTAAGCAATAATGTGCATTATATATCGTTGAATATGCATACCAGGCCAAATGCCTTGATTGTCCTCTCCTTTAACTATACGATTATATGTGTTGATATTAAGCAATAATGTGCATTATATATCGTTGAATATGCATACCAGGCCAAATGCCTTGATTGTCCTCTCCTTTAACTATACGATTATATGTGTTGATATTAAGCAATAATGTGCATTATATATTGTTGAATATGCATACCAGGCCAAATGCCTTGATTGTCCTCTCCTTTAACTATACGATTATATGTGTTGATATTAAGCAATAATGTGCATTATATATCGTTGAATATGCACACCAGGCCAAATGCCTTGATTGTCCTCTCCTTTAACTATACGATTATATGTGTTGATATTAAGCAATAATCTGCATTATATATCGTTGAATATGCATACCAGGCCAAATGCCTTGATTGTCCTCTCCTTTAACTATACGATTATATGTGTTGATATTAAGCAATAATCTGCATTATATATCGTTGAATATGCATACCAGGCCAAATGCCTTGATTGTCCTCTCCTTTAACTATACGATTATATGTGTTGATATTAAGCAATAATCTGCATTATATATCGTTGAATATGCATACCAGGCCAAATGCCGATTGATACACTGCAGGTAGGAGTTTTAGCCACATACACATGTATGTTACTGTTGTCGTCCATAGGATTTGATTTGATGTAAGTCATTAACATGTCTGTTGGTTGGCAACATCTTAATAAAGGCAACAATCTTTGGACACACCGGGACCCCGTTTTACAAAGCGATTAGCCCTAAGATCACCTTAAGTCCATAAGGTAGTTATGCACTTACGTTAATCTTAGCGCTAAGATCGTTTCGTAAAAGGGGACCCAGACCTTCACTCCCTTTTCAGTTTGGGTTCATTTGTAAAGTTCTACTACTTAAATTGCTTTTCAAAAACCCCCAAACTAACAAGTCTTTATTTTCATACAGGAATTTTTTTTTTTTAACAATGCACTAAACACATTTTATTTATGGTTATATGATGTTGGACATGTGGTTAAGGACCACACAGATATTTGTTGGGCTATTCTTTTCGATTAGCAGCAAGGGATCATTTATACTACTCAAAAGAATTTAAGGGTCAGACGATATTTTCGACATTATTTTCTGAATGTCAGTTATATTAGCTAGACCATAATGTCACGCATGGTATTGTTCCATTTTGACGAAAGTGGGTCTAAGCAACCCATAAATGAATTAAAATCCACTGTCATTGACACTGTCGACTAGTTCTAATGGCGAAAACATGCTTACATTTGCACGTAAATTAGGGCGAAAACGAAAGGTCTGCTAAGTGCCCATAATTTGCTTTCACAAAGCGCTTCATTTCCGTATAATTGGAGCTTGCGTTCGTGTACGGTGCACACTCCAAATTCGACAATGGTACGACTTCAACTGACTATCGAAGATTGAGGAAGGGCTATTGCTTGGCTTCAGGATGGCAATATGCAAAGAAATGTTGCCCTGAGACTTGGTGTCAGAGTGTCGTTGGCCGACTGTGGCAACGGTACCAAGCAACGAATTCTGTTCGAAATCGTCCACGTTCGGGAACACCCCGAAGCACTACAAATAGAGAGGACCGCTACATCACCAATATGGCTCTACGTCAATGCACAACCACTGCACGCCAATTACGTGACAATCTGCGGACCGACTGGAACTCGAGTGTGATCAAACCATACGCAATCGTCTGAGAGCCAATAATCTACGCTGCCGTCGCCAGGCTGTTCGACCACCACTCCTACCACGTCACAGAACGGCCAGGCGTCACTGGTGCACGCTTCATCTGCGGTGGCAACGTGTTCAGTGGGGTCGAGTGATGTTCACTGATGAGTCAGGTGTAGTCTCCAATTCAACGAAGGTCGGGTTCGTGTCTACAGACGTCCTGGGGAGCGCTTCGCTGACGTTAACGTTAGACGTCACCGGTTCGGTGGTGGCAGCGTCATGGTGTGGGGTGGCATCTCTATCCACCACAGGACCCCCCTCTATGTGGTGGATGGCAATCTGAATGGAATCTGCTATCTGAATGAGATTATCCGGCCGTTGGTTCTCCCAGGCCTTCAGCAGATTGGCGGCAGGGCAGTTCTGCAGGATGACAATGCCAGACCCCACCGCGCCAGGGTGGTAACGGACTTTCTCAGACAACAAGGTATCGCCAGGATGGATTGGCCAGCATATTCGCCTGACTTGGCCCCAATAGAGAACGCCTGGGACGAATTAGGCAGGAGAGTTCGAGATAACCATGCCCCTCCGGCCAACCTTCATGATCTGGGTCAACTTCTTATGGCAGAGTGGCAGGCCATTCCCCAAGAGTTCTTCAGACGTCTGATCAACAGCATGAGACAACGATGTGTCGAGTGTATTCGCGCCAGGGGTGGATTCACACACTATTAAACGAATGTTCTAATGTGTAAAATCCATGTTTGACAACCTTCAACTTTGACAGCATGTCATGTGACTTTCTTGTATACGGTGATGTTTATTTGTGTTTTTTTTGTAAATATGGAACAATTTAAATAAAAAAATTGGTATAGTTTACATCATCAATCTAATACACTCTGAAACTTATTTGGTTATAAATTTTTGACCCTTAAATTCTTTTGAGTAGTATATATGTACCATCCCACAAACACGATAGTACATACCACAGCGTTTGTTACCCCAGTTGTGGAGCACTGGCTGAAATGAGAAATGGCCCAATGAGCCCACCGACGGGGATGGATCCTAGGTCGATCACGCATGAGGTGAGCACTGTATAACAGAGCTAGGTCCCGCTCCCCTTATTTCCATACAGATTTTTTGCACTAACTTCTTGGAATATCTAAAGGTTTTATGAATTGCAGAATTAATTACTTTATACGGATGAAGGTTTTGTTCCCATCCTGGAGTGGGATTTATCTCAGTCGGTTGAGCACTCGACTGCGGTGCTTGCGTCACAGCATTGAACCACCTCGGTGGATCCATTCAGCTGATTGGGTTTTTTCTCATTCCAACCAGTGCACCACAACTGGTCAAATACCGTGGTATGCGCTTTCCTGTCTGTGGGAAAGTGCATATATAAAAGATCCCTTGCTGCAGTAGGAAAAATGTAGCAGGTTTCCTCTGATGACTATGAGTCAGAATTAACCAAACTTTTGACATCCAATAGCCAATGATTAATTAATCAGTGTGCTCTAGTGTGGTGGCTAAACAAAACAAACTAACTTTTTATCCATTCCAAGTGGAGCCCGACTACAAGTACATATAGTTGTGGTATGTACCATCCTGCCTATGGCAAAGTGCACATAAAAGATCCCTTTATCGATGGGAGTAGCACATGTGGCAGCAGCTGCAGATTTACTCTCTGTTGACCAAGTATCACATTAAAGCCGCACGCCCTAGTTCCATCCAGCGAAAATAAATTATAATTTGGTTAATCTACAAACCTGTAACACACTTAGATCACGTTTTTATCAAATGGAGTGAAAAAGCAGGTTTTATATCGATAAATACCATGGGAATCCCCATGTCCCAATTGCTTGAAATAATTTTGAAAGTTAGTATTCTGATGTCACCGGTAGATGTCGCTCGAAGCACAACAATGCCTACATCACGACAAATTTCAGACTTGGGGTGCGTTCCTTTCACCTCTCCTGGACATGTTCCAACTGTTCTGTCCTGGTTGTATCCCCTCGCCACATATCGTAAGACAGCAAAATTATTGGTTTTAAGGGTTTGTAACGTTCTGTATTGAGACACTTACTTGTCTGAACTTTATTGTTACTGAAAATGTTCACGAACTGTGAAGAAATATCTCACAAATGAACAACAAGCAAACGACAACAAATCGGACGTTGATTGCGCGAACCGTGCACAAGAAAACAAACCGAACCAAAATGATAACGGTCACGTGGTATACCAACATCTGTGACGTTTACACAGGAAGATTCCCTCTAAAAATAGATTGGACCTCGCTTGCTTAACAGTTTTTTCTCGAGTGCGCGCGGCATTTTAAGGGGGAAAAAAAATGCATTTCGTGGTTTTACAAACATCAGGATTACCAAAAAGCACTTCAGGTGAATGGAAATGTGTATTCTAAATAATAAAATGTAAGTAAAGTGCAATTTTATTTGTGAAAAAAATGGGTTTAATAGCGAAAAACAACGCCGTAATGGTTAACAACTAGCCGTAACTAGGGCGTGTCCCTTTAACAGTATACTGTTCAAATTGGGCTAACATAATCTTAAACAAAAACACCTGTTTTACCCAGCCTTTTCCGCTGCCAGTGTGATCAAAGTTAAAGTATGTTTTGTTTAACGACACCACTAGTGCACATTGATTTCTGACATGTAGTCTTAGAGGAAATGTGCAACATTTCTGTCATTAGCAGCAAGGGTTCTTTTATATGTACTTTCCCCCATGCAGGACAGCACATACGGCAGCCTTTGATAAACCAGTCATGGGGCACTGCTTGGTATTGGGGGGGGGGGGGGGGACTCAGAAAATGGGTGCACCGAGATGATCCTATCCTACAACCAACGCACCTCAGGCAAGTGCTTTACTGTCAGCTTAGGGAAAAAACCCTAAGACTGCACTTTTATTACTAAATTGTAGTTCCATAAAACAAAACAAAAAACCAGTGAATATAGTTTGAAAGTTGTGACCCACCCCGGGATTACTAATCTGATTACTTTGTCAACTGCTGTCAAGTGGCGCTCTCTGGTGTCAAGGCAATATCTCAATCACCGAGACTCCGTTCTTTATTTTATTAACACTTGACATGTGGCCTCCCTGGGACGAGGAAGGTCTTGCCTTGTTGTAAACTATACCATGAATTTCAGACCTTGACATTTAAGGAGTGTTATCACTCTCCATCCCCCATCACTCCCCCTCCCCTATCACTCCCCCTCCCCATCACTCCCCCTCCCCGATCACTCCCCTGATACTAGTTCATTGACAGTAATGTTTTGCATGTAGCATGTGAGTATATATGGTGTCAAGAATGATATGGCAATATCTTAAATAGCTCCCCATAATCTATTTTTAATTTAATTGCCAGTAATTATTTCTCTCTGGGTTTTTTTTCATGCCGAAGTCTGCAATATGCTGTCATGTCATCTCAATATGCTTTTAAAAAAAAGAAAAAAAGAGGTTGCATGCACAATTCCTTGAATTCTAGCAGAAAGTGACCGGCCTGGGTGACACAGTGGTTAACCTATTGTGTTTCAGGCTGGTAGGTGTTGGGTTCGCATCCCATCCCTTAGTGCTGTTGTTTTTAGTCCCCTACCGGTCCAACCAGAGGGGACTATGGGTTTCATCTCCATCCGTCTGTCCGTCTGTCCTACATAGTTTTTCTGATGTTTTTATTTACAGTGTGTATAGCTTTATCATGTACTGTTACAGATCAAGTTTGATTTTCTTGGCGATTTACCAATTTTTGCCAGAGTTATGGCCCTTGAACTTAAGAGATATGAATATTTGTTTTTTCCGGATTTATTTTTGTGCAGTTCCTCAAGATATTCACTCTAAAACTATGTGAGAATTAGAAACAATGGTTGACATCCAAAACTAATTTTTTTTTTTAATAAATAGAACTAAATTGATTATGAATTCAACATCACAAATTTAGAAGAAAAAAATCAATCAATTTATGATAAGTAAGAAAATTGAATTATGGAGATTTGTTTGTGTTGGGGGGGGGGGGGGGGGGGGCTGTCATTAAACATTCATTTAAACATCCTTTTTATCTGGTTGTTCATGAATTAATTCTTAACCCCTAAGGGGTCGTCCATATAGTACGTATGCAAAAAACTAAATATTTTGTACCCCTCCTCCCTCCCCCCCCTCCTTGTACGCATGACATACGCAGTGGGCCAGACTTCCCACCCTCCCCGTATGCATACGCATAAAAGTACAACGTATTACAGAATATCACTGACAGAATCACAAGCAATTCAAGTTTAATTGACACATAATTTTTTCTTTCTTTTTTAAAAAATTATTTTTGTTAAATTTTTAAATTATTATTAATGAAGTTTGGCATGTACACGAAATGTGATAAAAAAAAACCTACTATAGTTACATGTACAGTGTTGTTTTCCCTTTTGGTTCCCCTAGCGTACATTCATTTCTACTCAAATTGACAATATAATGGCTTTTTGCTTATGTATGTATGTACGTATGTATGTATCTGTTCTGACTCCCCTTTCCTGGTGTACACATTGGACTGGACCCCTCCTCCCCCATCAGTGCCGTACGTATTATATGGACGGCCCCTAACTTATTTGCAATAGTATACCTTATTACATTCCAGTTAATTTTGGAAGGTGGTGTTGATGTAGTTTACGACGTGGTCTTTCTGGCAGTGTTTTTAATTCCACAGCCACGCAAATCAACCAAGGCTGTTGCGAAATTAGCATCCCACCTGTGGACTTCCATTAATGAAAAACCTCATTTACATACGACCTAGATTAAGATTACTTGAGATATATTTGCCTGGTTTAGGTTCCACAACAGTAGTAAGACCTGATGATTTATTAAAAATGTTACAGTGTTAAAAATATTTCATATATGATGGCTTAAAATCTGAAATTAATCGGACAGAAACTGGGACAATAAAAACAAATGTTTAACGTTGGGATGAACATCCATGGGTATAACTACAATGTGTGTACACGTACGGGGTTATATCACTTATGTTTCCAGACTCCAATAATGGGCACCACTCCACCATTCTCCAAAGGCCACACGTATGGTGTTTTCCTATATAAAGAACCCCTTCGTGTTACTTGGTAGAAAGAGCACACATGCATGGTCGCTGACGACGGTGGAATTGTTTGGTTTTTGTTACATGAATGGATTGTGTTTCTCACTCTTTAAGTATGTGTGTTTGACATTGAAGATCCCCTACTTGTATTTTTACTTACTGAGGTGATTTCATCTTGTGGGAATTCCACCCAGAATTAATTTTAAAGTTTTTAAAGCACTTTGATTTCTATATAATAAAAGTAAAGTCTCTGTTTAAAACCACAAGTTTAAAATGTCAGCGTTTCATCAACTAAATGTTGACATTGTCAGAAGAATTCATTCTTAACCCCTAATTTATTTTTAGTTGATAATTGTATTATATTACAGTGTTCGAGATTAACGGTATCCCAATATCCCAGGGATACCAGAATTTAATTTTGGATACCAGACTTCAATAATCCAGTATCCCACCGGGATACCATATAATGTTGTTGTTCTGTTTTTTAATCCTGCGTTTTTATTTTTCCCTGAAACAATGAGTCGTCATTTACTGGTGAAGTTAAGTAACAGTGTCGTCCAAGTTTGTTACAATGTTATTTATGAATTTCATTTAAGTGGGATACTAAATTCTCAGGTGGGATACCAGATTTTGAAATGTTAGTAACCAACTGGGATACTGCCCAAAATGTTTAATCTCGAACACTGTATTATACATGTACTTTCCCCCACAGCTCTTTGCACTGTGGTTTTACATAATTGTATAAATAATATTTTAAAATACTTAATTTTGTAACACCTAACAACTGATTTGTATTTTTGTGTTGGGTTCATTCATCTAGAGGGTTGGATCTATCTTAGTCTATAGAGTACTTGACAATCACCCACTTGTATATTTACTTATTGAGGTGATTTCATCTAGAGGGTGGGATCTATCTTAGTCTATAGAGTACTTGACAATCACCCACTTGTATATTTACTTATTGAGGTGATTTCATCTAGAGGGTTGGATCTATCTTAGTCTATAGAGTACTTGACAATCACCCACTTGTATATTTACTTATTGAGGTGATTTCATCTAGAGGGTTGGATCTATCTTAGTCTATAGAGTACTTGACAATCACCCACTTGTATATTTACTTATTGAGGTATTTCATCTAGAGGGTATCTATCTTAGTCTATAGAGTACTTGACAATCACCCACTTGTATATTTACTTATCATCTAGAGGGTTGGATCTATCTTAGTCTATAGAGTACTTGACAATCACCCACTTGTATATTTACTTATTGAGGTGATTTCATCTAGAGCGTGGGATCTATCTTAGTCTATAGAGTACTTGACAATCACCCACTTGTATATTTACTTATTGAGGTGATTTCATCTAGAGGGTTGGATCTATCTTAGTCTATAGAGTACTTGACAATCACCCACTTGTATATTTACTTATAGAGATGATTTCATCTAGAGGGTTGGATCTATCTTAGTCTATAGAGTACTTGACAATCACCCACTTGTATATTTACTTATTGAGGTGATTTCATCTAGAGCGTGGGATCTATCTTAGTCTATAGAGTACTTGACAATCACACACTTGTATTTTTACTTATGGAGGTAATTTCATCTAGAGGGTTGGATCTATCTTAGTCTATAGAGTACTTGACAATCACCCACTTGTATATTTACTTATAGAGGTGATTTCATCTAGAGGGTTGGATCTATCTTAGTCTATAGAGTACTTGACAATCACCCACTTGTATATTTACTTATTGAGGTGATTTCATCTAGAGGGTTGGATCTATCTTAGTCTATAGAGTACTTGACAATCACCCACTTGTATATTTACTTATTGAGGTGATTTCATCTAGAGGGTTGGATCTATCTTAGTCTATAGAGTACTTGGCAATCACCCACTTGTATATTTACTTATTGAGGTAATTTCATCTAGGGGGTTGGATCTATCTTAGTCTATAGAGTACTTGACAATCACCCACTTGTATATTTACTTATTGAGGTAATTTCATCTAGGGGGTTGGATCTATCTTAGTCTATAGAGTACTTGACAATCACCCACTTGTATATTTACTTATTGAGGTAATTTCATCTAGGGGGTTGGATCTATCTTAGTCTATAGAGTACTTGACAATCACCCACTTGTATTTTTACTTATGGAGGTAATTTCATCTAGGGGGTTGGATCTATCTTAGTCTATAGAGTACTTGACAATCACCCACTTGTATATTTACTTATTGAGGTGATTTCATCTAGAGGGTTGGATCTATCTTAGTCTATAGAGTACTTGACAATCACCCACTTGTATATTTACTTATTGAGGTGATTTCATCTAGAGCATGGGATCTATCTTAGTCTATAGAGTACTTGACAATCACCCACTTGTATATTTACTTATTGAGGTGATTTCATCTAGAGGGTTGGATCTATCTTAGTCTATAGAGTACTTGACAATCACCCACTTGTATATTTACTTATGGAGGTAATTTCATCTAGGGGGTTGGATCTATCTTAGTCTATAGAGTACTTGACAATCACCCACTTGTATTTTTACTTATGGAGGTAATTTCATCTAGGGGGTTGGATCTATCTTAGTCTATAGAGTACTTGACAATCACCCACTTGTATTTTTACTTATGGAGGTAATTTCATCTAGGGGGTTGGATCTATCTTAGTCTATAGAGTACTTGACAATCACCCACTTGTATATTTACTTATTGAGGTGATTTCATCTAGAGGGTTGGATCTATCTTAGTCTATAGAGTACTTGACAATCACCCACTTGTATATTTACTTATTGAGGTGATTTCATCTAGAGCGTGGGATCTATCTTAGTCTATAGAGTACTTGACAATCACCCACTTGTATTACTTTACTTATGGAGGTAATTTCATCTAGGGGGTTGGATCTATCTTAGTCTATAGAGTACTTGACAATCACCCACTTGTATTTTTACTTATGGAGGTAATTTCATCTAGAGGGTTGGATCTATCTTAGTCTATAGAGTACTTGACAATCACCCACTTGTATATTTACTTATGGAGGTAATTTCATCTAGGGGGTTGGATCTATCTTAGTCTATAGAGTACTTGACAATCACCCACTTGTATATTTACTTATTGAGGTGATTTCATCTAGAGCGTGGGATCTATCTTAGTCTATAGAGTACTTGACAATCACCCACTTGTATTTTTACTTATGGAGGTAATTTCATCTAGGGGGTTGGATCTATCTTAGTCTATAGAGTACTTGACAATCACCCACTTGTATTTTTACTTATGGAGGTAATTTCATCTAGAGGGTTGGATCTATCTTAGTCTATAGAGTACTTGACAATCACCCACTTGTATATTTACTTATGGAGGTAATTTCATCTAGGGGGTTGGATCTATCTTAGTCTATAGAGTACTTGACAATCACCCACTTGTATATTTACTTATTGAGGTGATTTCATCTAGAGGGTTGGATCTATCTTAGTCTATAGAGTACTTGACAATCACCCACTTGTATATTTACTTATTGAGGAGTACTTTTGTATCTAGAGAGGTTGGATCTATCTTAGTCTATAGAGTACTTGACAATCACCCACTTGTATATTTACTTATTGAGGTGATTTCATCTAGAGCGTGGGATCTATCTTAGTCTATAGAGTACTTGACAATCACACCTTGTACTTGTATTTTTACTTATCTATAGAGAGACAATCACCCACTTGTATATTTATTTCATCTAGAGGGTTGGATCTATCTTAGTCTATAGAGTACTTGACAATCACCCACTTGTATATTTACTTATTGAGGTGATTTCATCTAGAGGGTTGGATCTATCTTAGTCTATAGAGTACTTGACAATCACCCACTTGTATATTTACTTATTGAGGTGATTTCATCTAGAGCGTGGGATCTATCTTAGTCTATAGAGTACTTGACAATCACCCACTTGTATTTTTACTTATGGAGGTAATTTCATCTAGAGGGTTGGATCTATCTTAGTCTATAGAGTACTTGACAATCACCCACTTGTATATTTACTTATAGAGATGATTTCATCTAGAGGGTTGGATCTATCTTAGTCTATAGAGTACTTGACAATCACCCACTTGTATATTTACTTATTGAGGTGATTTCATCTAGAGGGTTGGATCTATCTTAGTCTATAGAGTACTTGACAATCACCCACTTGTATATTTACTTATTGAGGTAATTTCATCTAGAGGGTTGGATCTATCTTAGTCTATAGAGTACTTGACAATCACCCACTTGTATATTTACTTATTGAGTAGGTGATTTCATCTAGGGGGTTGGATCTATCTTAGTCTATAGAGTACTTGACAATCACCCACTTGTATATTTACTTATTGAGGTAATTTCATCTAGGGGGTTGGATCTATCTTAGTCTATAGAGTACTTGACAATCACCCACTTGTATATTTACTTATTGAGGTGATTTCATCTAGAGGGTTGGATCTATCTTAGTCTATAGAGTACTTGACAATCACCCACTTGTATATTTACTTATTGAGGTGATTTCATCTAGAGCGTATCTATCTTAGTCTATAGAGTACTTGACAATCACCCACTTGTATATTTACTTATGGAGGTGATTTCATCTAGAGGGTTGGATCTATCTTAGTCTATAGAGTACTTGACAATCACCCACTTGTATATTTACTTATTGAGGTGATTTCATCTAGAGGGTTGGATCTATCTTAGTCTATAGAGTACTTGACAATCACCCACTTGTATATTTACTTATGGAGGTAATTTCATCTAGAGGGTTGGATCTATCTTAGTCTATAGAGTACTTGACAATCACCCACTTGTATATTTACTTATGGAGGTAATTTCATCTAGGGGGTTGGATCTATCTTAGTCTATAGAGTACTTGACAATCACCCACTTGTATTTTTACTTATGGAGGTAATTTCATCTAGGGGGTTGGATCTATCTTAGTCTATAGAGTACTTGACAATCACCCACTTGTATTTTTACTTATGGAGGTAATTTCATCTAGGGGGTTGGATCTATCTTAGTCTATAGAGTACTTGACAATCACCCACTTGTATATTTACTTATTGAGGTGATTTCATCTAGAGGGTTGGATCTATCTTAGTCTATAGAGTACTTGACAATCACCCACTTGTATATTTACTTATTGAGGTGATTTCATCTAGAGCGTGGGATCTATCTTAGTCTATAGAGTACTTGACAATCCATTTTTACTTATGGAGGTAATTTCATCTAGGGGGTTGGATCTATCTTAGTCTATAGAGTACTTGACAATCACCCACTTGTATTTTTACTTATGGAGGTAATTTCATCTAGAGGGTTGGATCTGTCTTAGTCTATAGAGTACTTGACAATCACCCACTTGTATATTTACTTATGGAGGTAATTTCATCTAGGGGATTGGATCTATTTTAGTCTATAGAGTACTTGACAATCACCCACTTGTATATTTACTTATTGAGGTGATTTCATCTAGAGCGTGGGATCTATCTTAGTCTATAGAGTACTTGACAATCACCCACTTGTATTTTTACTTATGGAGGTAATTTCATCTAGGGGGTTGGATCTATCTTAGTCTGTAGAGTACTTGACAATCACCCACTTGTATTTTTACTTATGGAGGTAATTTCATCTAGAGGGTTGGATCTATCTTAGTCTATAGAGTACTTGACAATCACCCACTTGTATATTTACTTATGGAGGTAATTTCATCTAGGGGATTGGATCTATTTTAGTCTATAGAGTACTTGACAATCACCCACTTGTATATTTACTTATTGAGGTGATTTCATCTAGAGCGTGGGATCTATCTTAGTCTATAGAGTACTTGACAATCACCCACTTGTATTTTTACTTATGGAGGTAATTTCATCTAGGGGGTTGGATCTATCTTAGTCTATAGAGTACTTGACAATCACCCACTTGTATTTTTACTTATGGAGGTAATTTCATCTAGGGGGTTGGATCTATCTTAGTCTATAGAGTACTTGACAATCACCCACTTGTATATTTACTTATGGAGGTAATTTCATCTAGGGGGTTGGATCTATCTTAGTCTATAGAGTACTTGACAATCACCCACTTGTATATTTACTTATTGAGGTAATTTCATCTAGAGGGTTGGATCTATCTTAGTCTATAGAGTACTTGACAATCACCCACTTGTATATTTACTTATGGAGGTGATTTCATCTAGGGGGTTGGATCTATCTTAAGCCCTGTTCTCATGCAGACATTTACTCTTGTAAGTATATTTGCGTATGGATTATAAATAGACCCGTGAGCAAAAGTATATTTACTTTGCGTTCACATGTAGAATTGTAGCAGGTGCAATTTGATATAAGCATAGCTCAGTTTTGTTCAAAACATCAGTTGGTTAATAGGATCCAACATGAACAGTTTACTGCTTGCAAAGAAGAAGAGAGATGTTCAGTATTGTTTAAGTACAAGTCTTCTTTTGGGGTTAACTCAGGAAAAGAGAATTTGGATGAGAGAGCGATCTCGTAACTGGTGGCAATACATTGTTAAGGAAACATTTGATAATGATCAGTGGATTGAAAACTTTCGTATGACAAAAGAAACATTCTATTTTCTATGTGAGGAGCTTCGTCCACATTTGTCAAAACTGGTTACAGCAGTGCGAGAACCACTCTGCCTGGACCATAGGGTTGCCATTGCTGTCTATTGGTTGGCCTCTTCTGTGGAATATCGAACTGTGGCAAATCTCTTTGGCGTTGGTAAAACAAGTGTTTGGAAGTGTATTCATGATGTCTGCACTGCTCTATCTGATTCTCTGTTATCGAAATATATCGTATTTCCAACCGATGCAGCTCTGAAAACCGTTATCGATGGATACAATGAGATTTGGGGTTTTCCGAACTGTGGAGGTGCCATCAATGGTACCCACATTCCAATCATCTGTCCTACCTCGGCACATGGAGATTACCTAAACAGAAAAGGTTGGTATTCAATAATCCTACAGGCAGTTTGTGATCATAGATACATTATAACAGACATAAATGTTGGTTGGCCAGGAAGAGTACATGATGCCAGGGTGTTTGGAAATTCAGAAATATTTTACAGAGGCGAGGTGAATGAAGTGTTTCCACAGTGGCTTAGGAAACTTAATTGTGGGGATAAAGAAATCACAATGCCTGTTGTCCTTCTAGGTGATGCTGCCTATCCAATGAAGAATTGATTACCGAAGCCTTACACTAACCAAATGAATCTAAGAATATCACAGAATGTGTTCAATTACAAGCCGAGTAGAGCTAGGATGACAATTGAAAATATGTTCGGGCGTTTAAAAGGTAGATGGAGATGTCTGCAGAAGAGACTGGATGTTGGTGTTGAATTTGCCAGTACCGTAGTCACAGCATGCACCATTCTTCACAACCTCTGAACTACGGAACGAACCACGCGTCTTTGTACAGGTAGAGGAGAATGGTGATGAAATGGATGGAATGGATACTGGGGAAGAAGCTCAAGTGAATGCCACAATTCTGAGAAATGATCTAGCAGCATATTTCGTGAATGGTTGAAAATGTACTTTGTATGATGTGATGAGGATGCTATCGGGATGACTGATTTTCTGAGTACGATTCATTTGTGTTTTAAATAATATACTATATATAAATAACAGACAAAATCTGTTTCTGTGTTATATTTTTATTTTGAAAAACAATTCGCCAAAAAATTCACAACGTTATGGAATTGCAATGGAAATAATGTCATTTACTATAATAATTAAATGGTTCGCTTCTTGTCCAAAGTAACAATAAAATCATGTGTACTCAATGTGGTATTTAAAACATCAATTTCAATTAAAACACAAATAAAGGAAAATACCACAAAACAATATGCCGACATCTGCGTTTTTTTTAAAGGAAGAAAGAAAATGTACTTGTAGCTCTCATTTAAAGTCATGTTTTACTACATTTGATGCAATGATTTACATATGGGTATAAAATATGATTCTCCTGTATCATCGTAAGAAATATTACACTGCCTACTAGCTGTCATATTATGCGGCGTACTGTAATGTTGAGGCATAGGGACTGGGTTGTGGGTATCATATGAAGAGGACGGGATGTTCTGTGGAAGTACATGTTGCGCATTCATTCTTCCAATTATCATTTGCATCATTCGGTACTGGTGCTCTCGCTCTTCACGTTTCTGTCTCTCTTCCGATTCAAGTCTCTGCTTCTCAATTTCTATTCTCTTCAGTTCGGCATCCGTTTTCTTGTTCTCTAATGCTAAAAGTGTGGTTTCAAATTTACTGTTGCTGTCTGCAAATGCTGTCATAACAGTTGACAAAGCAATTTCTAAACGTGTTTTCTTAGGCTTTATCTTTGATGATTTGTTTTCTTTCACATGCTGTTTACTCTTTGTTTTACCACTTTCCTTTATTTCTTCGTCCCCTTTCTTCTCTTTTTCGCCATCTGTACTTTCTTCATTTCGTCTGTCATTTATATTACTGTTAACATTATCATTGGCTGTAGAAGCAATGGGTTCTTTGTTATCAGTGTTGCTGTCATCAAGTAGTTCTGTATAGTCTATATTTTTGTCTTCTGTATCATCTAATGTGTCACTTTCTGAATCATCTATGCACGATATTGTTCTCTTTCTGTTCACGCTCTCTATTAATTTCACTGGCGACGATGCAGGACGTTGACCTAAAATGTCATTCAGTTTTGTATAAAACTTACAGAATTTTCTTCCGTTACCACTAATTTTCAGATTTTTCTTGCATTCCCTGAATGACCTTTTCAATGTGTGCATTTTAATTTTGCATGACAGCATTTGATAAATTGAGACATTGTTTCTTTTTGGATCATCTAATTGGTTTTCTACATCATTTTCCTGCCACAGGTTGAGTAAACATTCAGTTTCCTCGTCTGTCCACGATGAACCGCGTGTACCCTTTGCCTTCTTAGCCATTATCAATAAAGAAATTATGCAGTTTTAAAAATTAGTGCCGACTTAACTACTAGACAGTACTGGTCACGTGATGTCTGGCTGCCAGTGTCAGAAATGTCAAGATATGAGTCTGGTGAAATGGATTGAAATTGTGTCACGCCAGACGGTTGTGAAATCTGCATTTAGTTTTTTTACTCATGTGAGCAAATAACAAATCTGTTCTCATGGCAAGATTTGCGTATCTAGTAAATTTAGTTATACGCAAATATACTTTTGCATGACCTCTGTTGGTCGTGCAAATAAAATACATGAGTAAAAATAAACCCGTAAGCAAATGCGTTCTCATGACAGATATACTCACCGTAAGTATATTTACTTACGGGTTTATATATACTCACGTAAGTAAACAACGGCATGAGAACAGGGCTTTAGTCTATAAAGTACTTGACAATCACCCACTTGTATGTTTACTTATTGAGGTAATTTAGTCTAAAGGGTGGGATCTATCATAGGTAATTCTGCAGTATTTGTCGTTGCAATATTGACCTCTGATTATTATTTTTCCCATTCCAACCAGTTCCAAATCAATGTGCTCTAGTGATGTCGTTAAACGAAACAAACATTAACGTAACTTTTTAATTTTGTCTATTTTAATAATTGATAGCTGGATCTTATTGGCTTTGTGTTCATCCGATAACAAAGCGTGACCTGCGTGACATCACCTCCCACCTATATGTACTGGGGTCCAGTGTTGAGTACATTGTACTCAATGCTATTCATTCCAAAAGACATCAACCTCATGCCTTGTCTTGTAATAGCGATATCGATTCCTGTGCCAAATTTTCTTATTGGATTCAGCACGGGTAACAGTCATTTGAAGGTTTGGTTTTTTTTGGGGGGTAATGAATTGAAGAAAGAGCTAGTTATAACCAACACCATTGCAGTATTGACTTGCAGACATCGATTAGAGGTGATTTCATGGTGATGTGCATAAAAGACGACGGTTTGATTGAAATGGGATCTTGAAATCCACCGTGCTTTATCTCTGTTACATCATCATCGGACAAAACCCGATGGGTGATCGTGTGCCGATGAATTCTCATCTGTGAATAAATCCACGGAATGAAGTTTCCTTTTAATGTGCTACATGTACTGTGGATGCTTCTGCAAAATTAATCTGTTTTTAACACACACATCCCCCATCATCACCACCACCCCCAACCCCACCACTACCCCCAAAAAGCAAAAAACCCCAAAACAACCCTGGTATTGTTTTTAGTCAATAATCATTGACAGTCACAAATTGTATGTGTTCATTCGTTCAATCATTCAATCATTCATTCATTCATTCATGCTGTGTTTGGGATACATACATGTACTTATTTTGGACACAATGTTTGTTATCTTGGCTATGGTGGATTCTAAAGGCCTGCATTCATTCATCCATCCATCCATCCATCCATCCATCCATCCATCCATCCATCCATCTACCTCTATCTATCTATCTAACTATCTATCTACCTATCTACCTACCTACCTACCTACCTACCTACCTACCTACTTACCTACCTACCTACCTACCTACCTATCTATCTATGAAACATGCATCCACTCATTCCAGTTTAATTTCATGTTGATATTTAATCAAAGGACGCTTGAGGACAGATATTAGAGGTCTGAGAGAGAGAGAAATCTGTGTTAAGGCATGGCTCCTTGTCACGTAGCCCAGTGGTAAAGTGGTAGCTTGATGCACGGTCAGTCTAGGGTCGATCCCCGTCAGTGGGCCCATTAGGCTACTTCTTGCTCTAGCCAGTGCACTGGGTATATCAAAGGCCATGGTATGTGCTATCCTGTATATGGGATGGTGCATATAAAAGATCCCTTGGCAGTTACTACTAATGGAAATATGTAATGGTTTCAAATTTCCTCTAAGATTAAGTGTAAAAAGAAATGACCAACCGTTTGACATCCACTAACTTACGATTAGTACATCAATGTGCTCTAGTAGTGTTGTTAAACAAAACAAACTGTAACTTTGGAGGCTCCTTCCCAGTGGGCAGTGCACTCGCTCTGTCTAATAGTCGGTAGTGGGACACGAACCCAAGACCTACATGTACAAGGCCTTTTAATATTGTGGCTTAAACACGGCGTGCCTTTGGCTGGTGAAAAATGATTCGCTTTCTATTCCCATTGTTTTTAATCACACATTTACATGCAAATAGATAACAGAGCTGTCCACATAGTCTGGATTGGAATTACAGCTGGGCGGTATACCGTATATACCGTTCGGTATCGGTATCATGTCAATACCGATCTACAGTACCGAACAAATATCAAAAATACAATTTTTGTATTGAAAAATGTTTTATGTCATTTAGTAAAGCACTAACAATATCTGATTAACGTAAACTATCTCAAAAGAAGAGAGATGAGACCTTGTATGTGGAATTTAATTTTACTTAAATGAAATTAGTGGGTAATACTTATTAACTTGGGCATGCAGAGTATACCGAAAATACCACTCGATATCGGTATTTGTATCGGTACCGAATACCATAATGATACAGAGGTAAATCGTCCCAAAAATACCAATACCAAAACTGAAATTTCAATACCGCCCAAATACTTGTACCGCCTCCCACTGCTGACCTAGAGCTAGTTTCATCGGTTCAATTGGGGGTGGGGGGGGGGGGGGGTAAGGGGGCCTCCCACTGCTGACCCAGAGCTAGTTTCATCGGTGGGGGGTGGGGTGGGGGGGGGGGTGGAACAGGTAAGCACTGAGTTCAAATACTTGTACCGCCTCCCACTGCTGACCCAGAGCTAGTTTCATCGGTTCAATTGGGGGGGGGGGGGGGGGGGGGGGTGGAACAGGTAAGCACTGAGTTCAAATACTTGTACCGCCTCCCACTGCTGACCCAGAGCTAGTTTCATCGGTTCAGTTGGGGGGGGGGGGGGAGGGGACAGGTAAGCACTGAGGGTACCGCCTCCCACTGGGGCTAGGGGGGGGGGGGGGGGGGGGGGGGGGGGTGGAACAGGTAAGCACTGAGTTCAAATACTTGTACCGCCTCCCACTGCTGACCCAGAGCTAGTTTCATCGGTTCAGTTGGGGGGGGGGGGGGGGGGCGCAGGTAAGCACTGAGTTCAAATACTTGTACCGCCTCCCACTGCTGACCCAGAGCTAGTTTCATCGGTTCAGTTGGGGGGGGGGGGGGGGGGGGGGGGACAGGTAAGCACTGAGTTCAAATACTTGTACCGCCTCCCACTGCTGACCCAGAGCTAGTTTCATCGGTTCAGTTGGGGGGGGGGGTGGGGGGGGGGGGTGGTGGAACAGGTAAGCACTGAGTTCAAATACTTGTACCGCCTCCCACTGCTGACCCAGAGCTAGTTTCATCGGTTCAGTTGGGGGGGGGGGGGGGGGGGGGGTGGTGGAACAGGTAAGCACTGAGTTCAAATACTTGTACCGCCTCCCACTGCTGACCCGTAGCTAGTTTCAGTGGCTCAATGGGGGGGGAGTGGGGGGACAGGACGCCATATAACCGTAAATAAAAATGTGTTGAATGCGTCGTTAAATAAAACATTTCTTTCAATAGCCGATGATTAATAAATCAATGAGCTCTGGTGGTGTCGTTAAACAAAACAAACTTTTAACTTTTATTAGTGCCGGGGTATTCTTAAACACTTGGTTCTCTTCCACCTGTCAGTGGTCAGTTTTAACTTTTTTTAGTGCCGGGGTATTCTTAAACACTTGGTTCTCTTCCACCTGTCAGTGGTCAGTTTTAACTTTTATTAGTGCCGGGGTATTCTTAAACACTTGGTTCTCTTCCACCTGTCAGTGGTCAGTTTTAACTTTTATTAGTGCCGGGGTATTCTTAAACACTTGTTTCTCTTCCACCTGTCAGTTGTCAGTTTTAACTTTTATTAGTGCCGGGGTATTCTTAAACACTTGGTTCTCTTCCACCTGTCAGTGGTCAGTTTTAACTTTTTTTAGTGCCGGGGTATTCTTAAACACTTGGTTCTCTTCCACCTGTCAGTGGTCAGTTTTAACTTTTATTAGTGCCGGGGTATTCTTAAACACTTGGTTCTCTTCCACCTGTCAGTGGTCAGTTTTAACTTTTATTAGTGCCGGGGTATTCTTAAACACTTGTTTCTCTTCCACCTGCCAGTGGTCAGTTTTGCAAAGTTTTACCTTCTATGTGTATCTTGCTAGACTCTGATGTTGGAACCATCCCTTTTATTAGTGCCGGGGTATTCTTAAACACTTGGTTCTCTTCCACCTGTCAGTGGTCAGTTTTAACTTTTATTAGTGCCGGGGTATTCTTAAACACTTGGTTCTCTTCCACCTGTCAGTGGTCAGTTTTAACTTTTATTAGTGCCGGGGTATTCTTAAACACTTGTTTCTCTTCCACCTGCCAGTGGTCAGTTTTGCAAAGTTTTACCTTCTATGTGTATCTTGCTAGACTCTGATGTTGGAACCATCCCTTTTATTAGTGCCGGGGTATTCTTAAACACTTGGTTCTCTTCCACCTGTCAGTGGTCAGTTTTAACTTTTATTAGTGCCGGGGTATTCTTAAACACTTGGTTCTCTTCCACCTGTCAGTGGTCAGTTTTAACTTTTATTAGTGCCGGGGTATTCTTAAACACTTGGTTCTCTTCCACCTGTCAGTGGTCAGTTTTGCAAAGTTTTACCTTCTATGTGTATCTTGCTAGACTCTGATGTTGGAACCATCCCTTTTATTAGTGCCGGGGTATTCTTAAACACTTGGTTCTCTTCCACCTGTCAGTGGTCAGTTTTAACTTTTATTAGTGCCGGGGTATTCTTAAACACTTGGTTCTCTTCCACCTGTCAGTGGTCAGTTTTAACTTTTATTAGTGCCGGGGTATTCTTAAACACTTGTTTCTCTTCCACCTGTCAGTGGTCAGTTTTGCAAAGTTTTACCTTCTATGTGTATCTTGCTAGACTCTGATGTTGGAACCATCCCTTTTATTAGTGCCGGGGTATTCTTAAACACTTGGTTCTCTTCCACCTGTCAGTGGTCAGTTTTGCAGAGTTTTACCTTCTGTGTGTATCTTGCTAGGTTCTGATGTTGGAACCATCCCTTTATAATTTTTCAGGATTTTTTACTGCAAGTTCCTTACAGATCAACAATTAAAGACGTAGCATACATACATATATTAGGCATTAACAATAGAATATAACTTTAGAAATTGAACAGAAAAGTTGTAATTTAAGACAAAACTACTCCAACGACTAAGCCATGGACATTAAGTCGAATTTCACAAAGACATGCAAGACCGTTTTCTGAAACAACACCCAACATAAATGTTTTGTGTCGAATCAAACTAAGGCAGCATTGAAAGTAGTTGCATTAAAGCATTCAATAAAATGATGGGGTTTTTTCTTTTACAATAATAACAAATTACTGAATGTTTTTTTTTTCTTTTTTCTTCTTTTGTTATTTTTTAAAACTACATTATAAACTCTTAACTGGGATTAGCCAGAGGTTACGGCATCCGTACGACGCATGTTTTTGTAGACGTCATCTCCGCAGAGTCACTTAGTGTTTCTCAAAAACGATTGTTCTCTCACGTGCGTGCATTGTTAAGGAATTCTCCAAGCACAGGCCGCAGACAGTTTGAGTACCCTGCTGAGTCATCAGCCAGAAGAAGCTTTATGTGCTGATTAGGAGAGACGTTTTGTGGACGAGACAAATCAATAGACTTCCCACCAAACACAGATCTACTTTTACATGTCATTTCCACCTGTATGTGTTTCAGCTGTTAAAGCATAACACTTACTGGCGTTGTGACAAATTGTTTAAAATTGTTTAACAGTCGCATGTAATACATTTTGCTGGGGTTTGGGCACATGACAAGTCCTAGGTTTTGTTTGTTTGTTTGGGGTTTTTTTGGTGGGTGAAGTTGGATGTGGTTTGGAGGGGTATTAACCAATGTGTAAATTTGAAAATTGCATGTTTATTAACTTTTATGTGGGGACCATAAATTGTGTTGATTTCATGTTACTACATTGAGGTATTAATTTTGTTTGTCTTCTAATTTCTTTGTTTTTATTTATTATTGTGTGTGTGCATGTGCATGCACATGTACACACATACACACATGCACGCACACACACACATAGAGACAGTCAGACAGACAGACACACACACACACATTCTAACACACACACACACACACACTAACACACATACACACACATATAACATGCACACACACATACAAACACTAACACACACACTAACACACATACACACACAAACACACATAACAAGCACACACACATACAAATACACACACACACATACACACACACATACACACACATGCACGCATGCACACACAGTCAGACAGACACACACACTAACACACACAGAGACACACACTAACACATACACACTAACACACACAAACACACATATAACACGCATGCACACACACATACAAATACACACACACATACAAACACACACACACGCACATGTACACACACACACACACACTAACACACACAAACACACATATAACACGCACACACACATACAAATACACACACACACACACACATAGTCAGACACACACACACACACACACACATGCACACACACATAACACACATATAACACGTGCGCACACTTACAAATACACATACAAACACACACACACTTACGCACATGCACACACACACACACACGACACACTAATAGACGACTTTACAATAACAAAAGTACTAATAACAGGGTGGTCAAAATTTGAATTCACAATTTTTTTTATATTTGCCTGCAGTTGTAGTTTTAGAAGTATTTTAGCACTGACGTGCTGTAGATAAATGTATGGGGTAAATTTGGGAGGAAATATGGTATTGTGTATGTAAACATTTGACAGTTTTTCAGTTACATGGTACATTTCCATGTACCGGTATGTACATGTGGTACAATATGTACTGTTTTTAGCCCCATGGCACCTTGTTATTTGTGTGCCATGAACAAGTTTAAAGTTTTAAACTAAACGTTGGAATTTTAATATAATAGCTTTTAAGACAAATATATATTTTATTTGCAGTATTTACTTATAAGACAAAATAGTTTAGTTTTTTTCAATATGTTTTAACTGCAATCACCAACCTGTCACTTAAATCAGACTTTTGTTTTTGAACAAGCCAGGAGAGGGGGAAAATTGGAAGGGCAGGGGAGGAATGGAACCCCTAAACATATAAATATTAATAAATTATAATATGACTAGGTGTCTTGAGTGACAATTAAAGTTTAAGGTTTGTTTTGTTTATCAATATGACTAGAGCACACTGATTTATTAATCAATAGCGACTGAATGTCCGACTTTTGGAAATTCTTACATACATGTAAGGAGCCGAATATACGAAGCCTATTTTTCTTAAATGCAGGTGTTTAAGCATTGTAAATGTGTGTAGTTACACATGTGTAAGTCATAAACAGGCTGCGTAAATTTGGCCCATAGTCTTAAAGGCAACCCACTACATTTTTTGGGATCATGTCTATGTTCCCTCAGCTCCATGTTCCCTCAACTGACCCTAACCCTAAGGCTGAGGGAACATAGAGTTAAGGAACTGAAACCCTAACCTTGAGGGAACATAGAGCCGAGGAACCCTAACCCTAACCCTGAGGGAACATAGAGCTGAGGAACCTTAATCCTGAGGGAACATAGAGCTGAGGAACTCTAACCCTAACCTTCAGGGAACATAGAGCTGAGGAACCCTAATCCTAACCCTGAGGGAACATAGAGCCGAGGAACCCTAACCCTGAGGGAACATAGAGCTGAGGAACCCTAACCCTAACCCTGAGGGAACATAGAGCTGAGAAACCCTAACCCTGAGGGAACATAGAGCTGAGGAAGCCTAACCCTAACCCTGAGGGAACATAGAGCTGAGGAAGCCTAACCCTAACCCTGAGGGAACATAGAGCTGAGGAACCCTAACCCTGAGGGAACATAGAGCTGAGGAACCCTAACCCTGAGGGAACATAGAGCTGAGGAATCCTAACCCTGAGGGAACATAGAGCTGAGGAACCCTAACTCTGAGGGAACAGAGAGCTGAGGAACCCTAACTCTGAGGGAACAGAGAGCTGAGGAACCCTAATCCTAATCCTGAGGGAACATAGAGCTGAGGAACCCTAACCCTGAGGGAACATAGAGCTGAGGAACCCTAACCCTAACCCTGAGGGAACATAGAGCTGAGGAACCCTAATCCTAACCCTGAGGGAACATAGAGCTGAGGAACCCTAACCCTGAGGGAACATAGAGCTGAGGAACCCTAACCCTAACCCTGAGGGAACATAGAGCTGAGAAACCCTAACCCTGAGGGAACATAGAGCTGAGGAACTCTAACCCTAACCTTCAGGGAACAGAGCTGAGGAACCCTAACCCTAACCCTGAGGGAACATAGAGCTGAGGAACCCTAACCCTGAGGGAACATAGAGCTGAGAAACCCTAACCCTGAGGGAACATAGAGCTGAGGAACCCTAACCCTGGCCCTGAGGGAACATAGAGCTGAGGAAGCCTAACCCTAACCCTGGCAGGCCATCGGTCTACAGGCTGGTAGGTACTGGGTTCGGATCCCAGTCGAGGCATGGGATTTTTAATCCAGATACCGACTTCAAACCCTGAGTGAGTGCTCCGCAAGGCTCAATGGGTAGGTGTAAACCACTTGCACCGACCAGTGATCCATAACTGGTTCAACAAAGGCCATGGTTTGTGCTATCCTGCCTGTGGGAAGCGCAAATAAAAGATCCCTTGCTTCTAATCGGAAGAGTAGCCCATGTAGTGGCGACAGCGGGTTTCCTCTCAAAATCTGTGTGGTCCTTAACCATATGTCTGACGCCATATACCGTAACCGTAAATAAAATGTGTTGAGTGCGTCGTTAAATAAAACATTTCTTTCTTTCTTTCTTTCCCTAACCCTAAGGAACATAGAGCTGAGGAACCCTAACCCCGAGGGAACATAGAGCTGAGGAACCCTAACCCTAACCCTAACCCTGGGGAACATAGAGCTGAGGAACCCTAACCCTAACCCTGGGGAACATAGAGCTGAGGAACCCTAACCCTAACCCTAACCCTAACCTGAGGGAACATACAGCTGAGGATTCCTAACCCTGAGGGAACAGAGAGCTGAGGAACCCTAACCCCTAACCCTGAGGGAACAGAGAGCTGAGGAACCCTAACCCTAACCCTGAGGGAACATAGAGCTGAGGAAGCCTAACCCTAACCCTGAGGGAACATAGAGCTGAGGAACCCTAACCCTAACCCTGAGGGAACATAGAGCTGAGGAACTGTAACCCTAAGGAACATAGAGCTGAGGAACCCTAACCCCGAGGGAACATAGAGCTGAGGAACCCTAACCCTAACTCTGAGGGAACATAGAACTGAGGAACCCTAACCCTAACCCTGAGGGAACATAGAGCTGAGGAACCCTAACCCTGAGGGAACAGAGAGCTGAGGAACCCTAACCCTGAGGGAACAGAGAGCTGAGGAAGCCTAACCCTGAGGGAACATAGAGCTGAGGAAGCCTAACCCTGAGGGAACATAGAGCTGAGGAAGCCTAACCCTGAGGGAACATAGAGTTGAGGAACCCTAACCCTGAGGGAACATAGAGCTGAGGAACCCTAACTCTGAGGGAACAGAGAGCTGAGGAACCCTAACCCCTAACTCTGAGGGAACATAGAGCTGAGGAACCCTAACCCTGAGGGAACAGAGAGCTGAGGAACCCTAACCCCTAACTCTGAGGGAACAGAGAGCTGAGGAATCCTAACCCTAACTCTGAGGAAACAGAGCTGAGGAACCCTAACCCTAACCCTAACCCTGAGGGAACATAGAACTGAGCCCCATTTTTTCACGAGTCGCCCTATCTTAGACACCAAACAGCTGTAGTTTAAGATGTACTCATACCAACATTCCACTTTCCACTCCCGTTCACTCGCCACCAAGAAAACCAATTTGATAAAAAGTACAGAGCAATTTTTCTTGTATGACTGACAGGCCTGTAGTCTCGGTGGAGGACAAGACACACCAGTAAAGACCATTTCACTGAGCAGCTGTCGAGCCGTAATATATATCACGAGACCCAAGAGCCGCAGCCTCAGCCCAGGCCCGGTCCCGCGGGGACACCATTGTAGATTAACTGTCATGGAATAATAATTTCTCCAGCCGCCCATACACGGAATGGCGTAATGAGAGACTGGGACGCTGCACGCGCGACCACTTCCGTTGTCTCAGCGTCGCAGCGGCAGTGCAGGTCCGTCGTGCTGTGTCATGGAAGCTGAAAATAACTGCGGTGTAATGGTGTTCTGAACGTGGCCATTGTTCTCCAGGGTGCAGTGAAACGTAGTGATTTATTCATATTGTTTTGACATGGTTGTGGGTTAATGTTGGCCAGATAAATAAGATGTATACTAGATGCAGTTTTATGATGTTTAACGACACCACTAGAGCACATTAATAATTACCTTAATCATCGGCTATTGGATGTCAAACATTTGGTAATTTTGACATATTATAGTCTTAGAGAGGAAACCTACTACATTTTTCAATGGGGAGCAAGGGATCTTTTATATGTACCATTATAAAACAGACAGTGTAGCACATACCACAGCAGGGTTTCTGTCAGAGGGTAAAACGGGTATGGCGCCATACCCAAATTTTAACCTTTTGACAAAATTAATTACTCTTTATCATTACTGTGTGATTTTCTTAACCCTAACCCTAAACCTAACTCATTTTCTTTCTGGAGGAGGTCCCCATACTCCCTGTCAACTGCAGTTGCATTCAGCACACATATTGTAAATATTCAAATTCCATAGCGCCATATCCAAAAATATCTTTCTGGCAGACACTCTGCACAGCCTTTGATATACCAGTCATGGTGCACTGGTTGGAACAAGAAAAATAGCCCAATGGGCCACCGACGGGGATCGATCCTATACCGAGCACTTTACCACAGGGCTACGTCCCACCCTGTATGCTTAATATATGTAAAACTGTAAAACTGTAAATGTAGTTAAATAAAAAACATTTTAAATGATAAAATTTACAGGAACCTATGTCACATAAATATTTGTGAAAAATACAATGTGTTACACCTTTATTAATATGCAAGTACACGTATTTTAGTTGCTAAGAAACCCAATTCAGATGTCTTTGTTCAGACAGGTACACATGTACTAGTATTGTGAATAAACATCAAAAGGTCCTCCCTTAAAGGGGCTGGACATAGCCCAGTGGTAAAGCGCCCGCTTGATGCGCGGTAGGTCTGGAATCGATCCCTGTCGGTGGACTCGTTGGGCTATTTCTCGTTCCAGCCAGTGCACCACGACTGGTATATCAAAGGCCGTGGTGTGTACTACCCTGTCTGTGGGATGGTGCATATAAAAGATCCCTTGCTACTAATCGAAAAGAGTAGCCCATGAAGTGACAGTGGGTTTCCTCTCGCTATATGTGTGTGGTCCTTAATCACATCTCTGACGCCATATAACCGTAAATAAAATGTGTTGAGTGTGTTGTTAAATAAAACTATTCCTTTCTTCCTTCCTTCCTCCCTTAAATAAAAAACACATCTGAAATAAATCAGTCATGTGTACTCTTAAAATTATTATTTGAGGCAATTCTAATTATAAAAATTATATTAATATACTGTTGTGTACATGTAACTGCCAGACAGTAAATTAATTGTAATTTAACACACAGACATTTGAGAGTATTTTAATTCCTTTTTTTTTTCTTTTTTTCTTTTTTTTTTAACCAGATATATTACAAATTTATGTATATACACACATGTCATCATTTATTTATTATTCGAACGGTGATCTGTGAAGGGAAAACAGATTTCAGTTGACAAGAAAACTCTTCTGGGACTAACTGGTGGTTGTGTTAGTTTACAGAGACACAACAATGCCATGCTAATGTTCAATGTCACAGCTGGCGGGCCTGCACAGAATTGTTTTGTAGCGTATCGTATCGGACTCGTAAACCATCACTCGAGATGTCATTGATTATAGTCGCCAGGCTGTGGGGATAAGATAGGTTGACAGTAATACACACAACACGATATCGAAGGTGTCTATTCACATTCCGACTCTAAAGAGAATACTTGTTGAGTTAGGGGTGGTTGGAGGGTGGGGGGTGGGGTGGGGGCAGGAGGGAGGAGAGAACCATGCTATTGTTAAGAAGTATGACTAGATAGGTTGACAATACTGACACGTTTGTTCATAGGGTAGAACATTACAATTTACAACACCCCAGCACATTGTTTAGTTTATGATTATCAGTGGTATCATATGGTCGATCCCCGTCGGTGGGCCCTATTGGGCTGTTTCTTTTTCCAGCCAGTGCGCCACAACTGGTACATCAAAGGTCGTGGGATGGTGCATATAAAAGATCCCTTGCTACTAATGGAAAAATGTAGCTGGTTTTCACTCTAAAATTATGTCAGAATTACCAAATGTTCGAGATCCAGTACCCGATGATTAATAAATCAGTGTGCTCTAGTGATGTCGTTAAACAAAACAAATGCTTTAGCACCATATAGCTACTTTGTTATTGTCAGTTAGCAGTCGGTATCCCACATGTGACCAGTGTTAATAACCTTACCTCACCTGATTTCACCTTTGTGTTTTCTTTCTTTTTTCATCCATTCATTTATCTTGAAAAACGATCCTCCACATTTTGGTGGAGTATACTCATCTCAAAGAAACTACAAAAGATATGTTTGGACAACGAGGTGTGATGGAATCATTTCGACTCCATCCAGAACTTATATTACAATTTCTTCGAGATACTGACTTTTATTCTAAATTTTATCTATCTGTGATATTTGTATTTTTTGCACAGTTTTTTTTACACTGTTTTTATTTAACTGTTGAATTTTTTATATTGATGTTGATCATCACTTTATTTATTTGCATTTACTATAGTTTGACACCCAGTAGCCGATGTATTTTTCATTCTGGGATGTCGTTAAACATCTATTCTATTCTATTCTATTTTCTTTTTTTTTCAGACTGATGTCGGATAACTACATGTATATATTGGTTGGTGCTATGTACACAGGAGAGCCACCACAAAACCACACATGTGAAACGGGTACTGACCTACCCCAGATTATCCCTCGTCTGCAAGGTCAAGGTCACAGCAAGTTCTTATAGAAATAGAGAAGACAGCTGCTATAAAATGTTTTAAAAACATTGTCGACTGCGTGACTCGGGATAGACGCATATTGACTCGGGATAGACGCAGACTAAAGACCGTTGTTATGTGAACGTGTCTGCTTCAGTTCGGCAAGGGATCAGAGACGTTGAAACCTGTTCAACTTTGAAACTGTGTGCGGAGTGTCTGCATCCATTACAGATATTAGGGAAACCAGGCATTAGTTGATGAAACTTATTGATGAGTTAAATGTGTTAATTAACTGCATTGATGATTTGAAAAGAATCGGTCATTTATTTTGGTGCCAAATTCACAAGCCTATTTACAATGTGTCTTCAACCACTTCTGCCATTAAAGATTTCTGTTCTTTTTCACCTAGTTGTATACATTAAATATAAAATAAGATATCTTTTATATAATAGGGATAGAAATTTTTGGTATATGTAAATACACGTTAAGTGGCAATAAATTTGTCATGTATGAAGAGAGTATAAGCAAAATATTGTGGAAATATATCAAGTTTACCTATATACAACACATTTGAAATTTTATTCATGTATAGGCCTACTATCTGTGTCAAGTGCCTGTATGTTTTTATTTCAAAGAAAGCCTAGTTCAGTTTTTTTTTTTTTTTAAAGAAGTCAAATCCTGCATTAAAATTGCTTCCTGTTTTTTTTTGCTAAGATGAAAAGGGACCAAGAGATAACTCTCTTGAATAGTTATAACTATGCAGCTAATAATAGTCTTATTCAATTTACTGTGCTAGCGCAACAACAATGCTATACAACCCTGAGTTATAACCTTGAGGTCATATCACATTGTTGTTGTGCTAGCACTAGTTAAGTATGAATAATAAAAAATAAAATAAAATATAATTTTATTATCTAAAGTTAACCTTTAACACAGGCTCGTGATTTTTTTTAAGCCTTTATTTCATACTGCTGGGTATTTTTTGCATAACATAATTTTCATAATCAGAGTTGATTTGGTCTGCAATGCTTTAAAAGTTACTTTTATTAAAGTACATGTTTGATATAAAGGTTTCGGCTTTTTAAATGGGCTTCACATCCTTCTAAGAAATTATGTAGGGTAAAAAAAATTATATAGTTGTGCCCCATTACCACTGAGACTAGTTAATTCTGGATTCTGTTTTTAGTCTGGCCAGATTACTGAAGCCGGCTTTATATCATTTAAATTGTATGTTGTATCCCCTGGGATCAAAGTATCCAATGTATGGATGGCAATATTGATGGAAAAATATATTTATGTGATGGAGCAGTTTGCATGAGTGAACGCTGTAAGTTTGGCTTCAAAGTGGGCGACCGATTTTTTGTTTTAATTTACAGTGTGACTGTTTTATTTAATGTTGCAGTGAACTGTCCAAACTATATTTACGTAGAATTGATAAATAGCATACTGTCTAAATCATACTGATATATAATTGACAAATAGCATACTGTCTAACACATATTGATATGCAATTGACATTTATAGCATACTGTCTAAATCATATTGATACGGAATTGACATTTATAGTATACTGTCTATATTATACTGATATGCAATTGGCATTTATAGTATACTGTCTATATCATACTGATATGGAATTGACATTTATAGCATACTGTCTAAATCATACTGATATGGAATTGACAAATAGCATACTGTCTAAAACATATTGATATGGAATTGACATTTATAGTATACTGTCTAAATCATATTGATGTGGAATTGACAAATAGCATACTGTCTAACACCTATCGATATGGAATTGACATTTATAGTATACTGTCTAAATCATATTTATATGGAATTGATAAGTAGCAGTGTACTGTCCAAACCACACTAACGTGAAATTGACAATTAGTATAGTGTCTAAATCATACTGATGTGGAATTGACAAAGAGTGTATTGTTTAAACAATATTGATGTGGAATTATCAAGTGGTATAATGTCTAACCTATATAAATACAGGATTGATAAATAGTATACTGTCTAAACCATCGTGATGTGGATTTGATAAATAGTATACTGTCTAAATCATATTGATATGGAATTGATAAGCATTGTAATTTTGAATACATACTGATACAGAATTGACAAATAGTATACTGTGTAAACCATATGATGATTGACAAATAGTATACTGTCTAAACCATACTGATAATTGACAAATAGTATACTGTCTAAACCATCGTGATGTGGATTTGATAAATAGTATACTGTCTAAACCATCGTGATGTGGATTTGATAAATAGTATACTGTCTAAACCATCGTGATGTGGATTTGATAAATAGTATACTGTCTAAATCATATTGATATGGAATTGATAAGCATTGTAATTTTGAATACATACTGATACAGAATTGACAAATAGTATACTGTGTAAACCATATGATGATTGACAAATAGTATACTGTCTAAACCATACTGATAATTGACAAATAGTATACTGTCTAAACCATACTGATAATTGACATAGTATACTGTCTAAATCATACTGATAATTGATAAATAGTATACTGTGTAAACCATACTGATAATTGATAAATAGTATACTGTCTAAACCATACTGATAATTGACAAATAGTATACTGTGTAAACCATACTGATAATTGACATAGTATACTGTGTAAACCATACTGATAATTGACAAATAGTATACTGTCTAAACCATACTGATAATTGACATAGTATACTGTCTAAATTATACTGATAATTGACAAATAGTAGACTGTCTAAACCATACTGATAATTGACAAATAGTATACTGTCTAAACCATACTGATAATTGATAAATAGTATAGTCTAAACCATACTGATAATTGACAAATAGTATACTGTCTAAACCATACTGATAATTGACAAATAGTAGACTGTAAACCATACTGATAATTGACAAATAGTAGACTGTGTAAACCATACTGATAATTGACAAATAGTAGACTGTCTAAACCATACTGATAATTGACAAATAGTAGACTGTCTAAACCATACTGATAAGTGGAATTAACCAGCGGTGTAATGTCTAAACTATATCAATACAAGACTGACAAATAGTACTGTATACTGTCTAAACCATATTGATGTGGAATTGATAAGTATTGTAATGTCTAAACTATATCAATACAAGACTTGACAAATAGTACTGTATACTGTCTAAACCATATTGATGTGGAATTGATAAGTATTGTAATGTCTAAACTATATCAATACAAGACTGACAAATAGTACTGTATACTGTCTAAACCATATTGATGTGGAATTGATAAGTATTGTAATGTCTAAACTATATCAATACAAGACTGACAAATAGTACTGTATACTGTCTAAACCATATTGATGTGGAATTGATAAGTATTGTAATGTCTAAACTATATCAATACAAGACTTGACAAATAGTACTGTATACTGTCTAAACCATATTGATGTGGACTTGATAAGCATTGTAATGTCTAAACCATATAAATACAGGATTGACCGGTTTTAATAGTGTCAGTCATTGTAGAGGTTTTCTAGTTGCCAGTGCATACGACTAACAATTTATTTATTCCAACAATGTGTACTGTACACCTTTCACTTGTGATGTACGATTGAAAATGCACAGTCTCACACGGGGAACTCGTTTAGTATTCTCTATTTATCCTATAACTTGCCCATGATATCCATGTTATAAACCCATGTGATAATGTAGTGTATTAACTCGGTTAATAATGGTATGCAAATTTAAACGTATATGCTAATTTGCAAGGTCACTAGGTAATAATGTGTTACTGTGGATGGGTCATTTGTTTACAAGCCAACAAGACCTGTATACCTGAGCGTGCGGTTTTCATAAGATGTAGTTAAAATACGTGACGTGAAACTAATTTGAAACTAATTTGTGCTAATCGTCATGAGGTGACTTTACTACTGTGATTTAGTAAATATCAAATTAAAATGTTATTTAGAAGTGTTATAGGATAAATAGAATTCGCTACTTGTGTTTTTCAATATGTAAAACATGAACCTCGTCTAGTTAATCGCATTTGTCTCGGCAGAGCCTCAACAAATACGATTAACGTAGACTCAGTTGATATTTTACGTATTAAAGAACACTTGTCACGAATCCTCAGTGTATACAATTCTTGGAAGTCCACGCTGGTAATGTGGTGTGGAGAAGGAATGTTTTGTTCACTATTGTGTTGTGATGTGCTGTGCCATTTTGTAAACTTTTAAATCCATAGACTGCATTTTGTGGCAAAACCCTTTCCAAGTTGCAAGTGTTAATGGTGGTAACTTGCTACATGGGTTCATGAGGTGATGTACCAAAGAACTGATTTTCATAATCAGATGTCCTATTGTGATACTGTTTCTCAACTTCAGCTTCCTCTCACAATCATTTGCACTCATTAAGTCATATTTCACAAAATATTTTGAGTGTATTGTATCAGTAACCAGTTAAGACCCAGTACTATAAATAAATAAAGTTAAAGTTAGTTTGTTTGGTTTAATGACACCCGGCACCACTAGAGCACATTGATTAATTAATCATCAGCTATTGGATGTCAAACATTTGGTAATTCTGACTCGTAGTCATCAGAGGAAACCAGCTACATTTTTTCTAATGCAGCAAGGGATCTTTTATATACACTTTCCCAGACAAGAAAGCACATACCACGGCCTTTGTCCGGTTGTGGTGCACTGGAACAAGAAAAAACATAATGAGCTGAATGGATCCACAGAGGTCCTGAGACACAAGCACCTCAGGGGAGCACTCAACCGACTGAGCTAAAATAACGCTATCTCCCCTTTCCCCACCCCCCACCCCAATAAATAATTGCCAATGGTTAATTGTAATAAATTAAAGTCATTGTGGTGGCTGACACAGAAAGCATAGATGTACAGACTCCTATTTTTGTAGTGGGGGGAGGGGGGGGGGTACTTGCAAAAATACTCAAAATGATTAAAATTTCTTCTGTACAAAGAAAGGTAAATAATGTTTTTAGTTGCTAAAAATTGGAATATCTCAAATGTGTTTGTTAGTATTGGCCATTTTTTAATGTCTGTCAGTTGATTTCCAAAGTGATATTTAATCAATTTCATTCATTCATTCATTCATTCATTCATTCATTTCAACTTATTTCCATGCTTATATCCAATTAAAGTTCAAGCATGTTGTCCTGGGCACACATCTGGGCTATCTGTCCAGGACAGTGAGTTAGTTGTTAGTTGTTAGTGGTTAGTGAGAGAGAAGAGGGTGTAGTGACCTTACACCTACTCATTGAGTCGTTAAAACTCGCTCTGGGTGGGAGCCGGTACCGAGCTGCAAACCCTTATGTCTTATGTCCTATGGCTTAACCACGGTGCCACCGAGGCCGGTATTTAATGAATGCATAATAAATGAGAATCTTCCATGATGTGAAGGTCTGAAATGACCTAAACAAGATTATTAAAATGGTTCTCATTGATAAATAATAAAGTATGTTATGTGTATGCACTTTATCCATTTTGACACAAGTGAATTTGTACCCATTAATTACCTGCAACTTTCATTTTCACAGATACATCAGTTGGTAGCTTACAAGTTCATTAGACCTGTTGGTTTTCATAGTAACTTGGGATAGTAATAATTTACATCTAGTCATGGCATAGTCTATCAGTCATAGGTTCGGGGGGGGATGTCAGGCTGGCTTTTGCACGAATTAAAGCAAAAATGCTTGAATCTGTGTAACAACATTCATTCATATTAGCATTACTACCAAACAGCTACAATGTATATAGGGTTGCAAACGAATCACTACACATTTTTACGTGGATTACAACTAATTTTGAGGGTAGAATGATGGAAATACATGGTTAAAAGGTCTCAGGTTAGCACATTTTGCCCGAATATCTGTATAATTTTTGCCCAAATTTGAGATTTCGTTGCAGCACTTATCCTCCCCCTCTCTCTCTCTCTCTCTCTCTCTCTCGGCACCCCCCCCCCCCCCCCCCCCCCATGCTGTCAGTTGTAGGAAATGTTACAGTCGCAATAGTAGATAGTTATAATGGTAGTGCTATGATAGATTATCGGAATGGGTCGCAGATTAAGTAAGACAAAATACAAAATTTGTACTGTCTAATTGAAATGGTGATAAACCCGTATACATGTAGTTCTGCAGATGTTCTGTCATGAACAGCCATTGCACTGTTTAGCTATTCTGGCTCCATTTTACCTTCTGTATTTTGATTGGTCGAACGAAACGTCATCTGGATGTATGCTATGACTCGTATGACACTGGTTTAGGTTAGAATTACAGTGAAACCCCTCTAAACCAGACACCCTTGGGACCAAGACAGATGTCCTGTTTTAAGAGGGATCTGGTTTATAGAGGTTACAGTCTCTGCTGGTTTTTAGAAAGGGACTGGGTAAAACGTCCGGTTTTGAAGGAATTCCAGTTTACAGAGGATCCGGTCTTGAGGGGTTTCGCTGTACTAACAGAGACTTCGTCGAAATGACCAGTAACATCCATGTTCAGTTTGATTGTTAAATACCAGAGTGATCATGAAGGTTAAAGTTCGTTTTGTTTAACGACACCACTGGAGCACATTGATTTATTAATCATCGGCTATTGGATGTCAAACATTTGGTCATTTTGACATGTAGTCTTAGAGAGGAAATCAACTACATTTTTCCATTAGTAGCAAGGGATCTTTTATATGCACCATCCCACAGACAGGATAGCACATCCTTTGTTATACCAGTGGTGTGATCATGAAGGAGATTGTTTACCCAAATGTCATAACAGATTAACAAAATGGGGGGGGGGGGGGGGGGGGGGGGGTTGTTGTTCAGACCATTTCATCCATCCATCCATCCATCCATCCATCCATTCATTCATTCATTGACTTCAGAGTGACCTAAAAATTGTTCTTGATCTTATTCTTTGATGAAAACTTAAAATAAGCCCCATAATTCACAAGCCTCTGCAAAGTTGACCAGATTTTCTTTTGTCTTGTATAATTGTAAAAAAAAGTAGTTTGGAGTTAGTGGTGCTTTCAAAACATAATTCAAAATAGGTGTTTTGGTAAGCTGATACCAGTGATGCACACCAAAGTATTCATTTCGTAGACAGTTAAATAGATTTTTGTTGCTGAATTAAAAATAAAAAAATAATAATACAAGTTTACAGTAGCAGGTATATGTATATATAGCAGGTATATGTATATATAAGTACTACTTTAGTATCATACAGAATAGGGCAGTGTAGAATTGTGGAGCTGTTTTCAGTAGTTATAAATAGGTTTGTCATGTTTTGTGGAAAAGCATTAAAAGTGTTACTCCTAGTCTCTTATAAATGTAGATACATATTTTATTTATTACTCCAGTAGTCCTGCGTGATAACGAAAAACTCTATTGTAACAATATTGTAACGTACTGTAATATTGTTTGACAGTGCAGTGCTTACTATACTGGTGGAAAGAAATAAAGGATCACACAGATAGCAACAAGAAATAATGACTGCATCAAAAATCAATTCATAATGTCAGAAGTTGACTGGGAACATATAGGCAGCACAGTCAACACTACAGACATTCAAACCTACATTACAACTTGGCATGAAATACAGACATTACTAAGCTAGTAGTAAATTAAATTTGGTGTACAATTTGATGTGTTCTCGTATTTCTTTCCATCAGTATATAAACCAATGATCTTGTCGATTCTAAATATATAACATTTTAAGGCATCTGGGATAATAAAGACAACAATAGAGTTGATGCAAGTTATTATCAAGTTTATGTTCCTTGTGATGTTGGGGAGGGGGGGGGGGGTTATACACTAGTTTATTTGTGACAAGTGGAAGTTAATTCACTCAGGACATGAACTTGTTGAAGAGACAGACCCAATTTTTAAACACTACGGCATATTTCTCACCTAGACCCTAGTTTACAACCAGTAAAAATGGACACTTGAGTGTGGCTAATTTATAAAGCTGTAAAAACATTGGATACAATAGAGTCTGATATGTTGAAATACACTTATAAATAAACTAAAACGCAACTCCATAACCATTACTTTTCGGATGCACTTGCATTTTTAAAAATATGAAAAATGCATTTCGTTGTATTAGAAACACCAGGATGACCAGAAACACGGAAATGGATAAACTAAACAATAAAATTTCAGTAATGTTTGATTTCAGTGATCATAAACGACTCTAATATTGAAAAATATGCCTTACTGTTTAAAAACTAGGCTCTGTCCCTTTAATAACTGGTTATTTGTTTAATATCATCTATATCAGCATATATATAGTCACTGCATGTAAAGAAATATAAGAAATATTATATACTGGAGCTTAATACAAGTAATCGAGAAGTAGGTGTACATTTATTATGTAAATAGGATGTATAAATAAAATAAAATGTATTTCTCAGGCAATTCTGTTTGTTGTTGTTTTTGGGGGTTTTGGGGTTTTTTTGTTTGTTTTTTTATATAGTTTAGTGGCCATTCCAGAATGGATAGCATGAAGGGCAGGGCCCATGGGGACCATGACACCAAATGTAATGTTTTAAATAAAAAGGTGTAAATCATGTGGGATTTTGAACAGTAAAAACGCCATAAAAGACAAAAATTACTTAAGAGTGTTAATATTAGGGTGAATGCCTTTAAGGCACTGCAGCATATGGAGAATGGGGGATCCAGGTTCAACCTCCCAACCCCTGCTGCAAGCAAATGTTCTTTCTTTTGACAAAAAAAAGAAAAAAGGAAGGAAATGGTTTATTTAATGATGCACTCAACACATTTTATTTACGGTTATATGGTTAAGGACCACACAGATATTGAGGGAGGAAACCCGCTGTCACCACTTCATGGGCTATTCTTTTTCGATTAGCAGCAAGGGATCTTTTATATGCACCATCCCATTGACAGGATGGCACATACCACAGCCTTTGATGTACCAGTCGTAGTGTACTGGCTGGAGTGAGAAATAGCCCAATGGGCCCACTGACTGGGATCGATCCCATTTGGAAAAAAAAAGTGTCACAAGAAACCCAGAATCTTTTATATGCACTATCCCACAGACGGGATAGCACATACCACGTCCTTTGATATATCAGTTCCAAACATGCCTAGAAGCTTCGCTCACCACAGTCTAGACACACACCCCCCCCCCCCCCCCCCATGCTCATAGGCATACGAGCTCCCATTTTTGTAAAGGTGGGGAAGAGGGGGGCAGGCTGGCGTTGCCCGAATTAAACGAAAATGCCCAAATCTGGGTAACATCTATTTCTACAAGCATTACTAAACAGCTAGACAGGATTACAAACGAATCACTACGCATTGTCCCATGGATTACAACTCATTTTGCGCGTAGAATGATGGTAAAAAGGTCTCTGATTAGAACATTTTGCCCAAGTAACTTTACCGTTTTTGCCCGATTTGCTTCAGCACTCGGGAAACCATTCCCTGCCCCTGCCTGGTACACTTATGCCCCCCCCCCCCCCCCCCCCCCCCACACACACACTGCACAATTTCCTTAACACTCTCTTGCAGCAATACAAAGCCAGTCATGATGATTTGTGTCCTGTCGGGAGTGCGATCAGTGGAAGTGTTTACAGTTATTTCGTAGTCAGGTCACGGATTTCTAGAAATGTCCCCAGGACTCGCTTTGATTGCTTGTGATTGTTCGTACTCTTTTTCTTTTTTTCTTTTTTCTTTTTTCTTTCTTCCTTTCTTTCTTTTTTCCTTCTTACTTTTCCTCTTTTTTTTTTCTTCTTTTAATTTTTGTTTTTGTTTTTAAAGGCGCAGACCCTAGTTTGAAGCCGTAAAAATGGACACTAATTTTGGTTAAGATACAAACCTGTAACACATTTAGATAACGTTACAAGAGAGTGAAACAAGAGTCTGTGACGTTGAAACGGTGAAATATCGTAAAAAAATAGACTCCATAACTTATTTCTCAGATGTACGTGCGTTTTTTAAAAATATGAAAAAAAGCATTTTGTGGTATTAGAAACACTAGGATAACCAGAAACACTTCGGTTGTACGGAAATGGATTATCTAAACAATAAAATGTAAGTAATGTTTGATTTCAGTGATCATAAACGGTTCTAACAGTGAAAAATATGCTGTAGCATTTAAAAACTAGAGTCTGTTCCTTTAACGCACAATGAAACTTTACGTAGGCATACACATGCGCGTACCAAAAAAAAGAAGAAGATAAAAGAAGAAGACGAGAAACTATTGACATGCCCAAAGTTCAGCAAGCAAACGTTTCGCTAACGTTCGCGAACTATTTGACTGGTTCCCGGCGTGACCCTTTGGTTCACCGCGAAGCGCAAAGAGGATACTCCCCGAATGTCTTGTTATATCATAATTTATCAGCACGAGTTGATAAAAGTATGAAGCCGAGGATTTTTATACTTTTATCAACGAGTGCTGATCAATTATATCACAAGACACGAGGTTGGTATTCTTTTTATCATCCATTATCATTATTTTCATTTGCGACAATTGTAAACATTGTCAGTAATGTGGGTTGAATGTCACTTTATTTGGCAAAGGTAGCCTCGTTAACTAGCAGAACGCCAGTGGCGTGACGTCACTAATGATAGGTTTAGCACTGAAACTACACAGTGACGTAACAAAAAGAAGCGATATCCCCTAGGAGAATATCGCAGGAGATGTCGCAAATTATGGTGCCAGCGATATCTCCTACAAAATAGTCCAGTCATTAAAGGTGTTTTTTTCATGGAGGTTCAACAAAATTGTCAGGGAAGGTTTATCAATGGATTTTGGCTCTTTGATACCTCTACATGAAATATGAAAAAGTTTACCAAAATCTTATCTGGGGAAATTCTTCAAATTAGGTCAAATCCAAGATGACCGCTTCAAAATTAACAAAACATGAAAAAAAATGTCATAAATATGGAACCAATCAAGATACATACATGTATGATGAGTCTAGTCATATTAGCTGGATACGATACATACAGTGGAAACTATATTTCATTTTCAGGGTCGTCTAAAAATTCAAGATGGTCGCCAATATTTGACGAAATGTACAATATTATCATATGTATATAACTAAGACCACCATAAAGTAGTTAGATGGCTGTAACAACTCTGTCTGCACCCACCCCCACCCCCGGCTAAATAGAAAAGATACCAATATTCAAGATGGCTACCATGCAATCTATTGGTAAAAGAGCACGGTTATTTGTGAATCTTCAGCTGAAATCTATGCCTGCCAGCCCTTGGCATCTTAAATGCCCACCTATGGTTTAAATATAAGAACGATACAGGTATTTTTGGTCTACAGGGAATTACAAATAGTGTCATAATTATAAAGAGGACTCATTTTAAATAGGGGCGGGACGTAGCCCAGTGGTACAGCGTTCGCTTGATGCGCGGTCGGTGTGGGATCGATCCCCGTCGGTGGGCCCATTGGGCTATTTTTCGTTCCAGCCAGTGCACCAAAAACTGGTATATCAAAGGCTGTGGTGTGTACTACCCTATATGTGGGATGGTGCATATAAAAGATCCCTTGCTGCTAATCGGAAAGAATAGCCCATGAAGTGGCGACAGCGGGTTTCCTCTCTCAATATATGTGTGGTCCTTAACCATATGTCTGACGCCATATAACCGTAAATAAAATATGTCTCTTTTTTCATTTTAAATATGTCGAGTTGAACTTTGTGTTACTTCCATCATAATGTGTCCAAACTGCATGATTTTGGGTACATTTTTGACAATGTTCACACCCATACAAACCACACCCAAGCGGGTGTTGACAGATATCACGCATATATTTTTGGAAACTTTGTTCATCAAACCTTACAGAAATACTCATTAGAATAACGGTTTAGCGCTTCAATTTTTCACAAAAAAGCATGTTTGAAAATTACCCAAATTAGTAACCCACGTAAAAATGCGCAGAGATTCATTTGCAACTCTATGTATCTGTTTGGTAGTATTGCTAATATGAATAAATGTTGTTATCCAGATTCGGATATTTTCTTTTAATTCGGGCAAAAACCAACCTGCCCCCTTATACTGTGTCACAAGTGATTAGATAACTAAAAGAAACAACACATAAAACCAATATAAGTTTGCTACATTTATTTACATCAGCAAATAATAATCATATACACTCACACATTTCAGTCATTACTCAAACCATAGGCCTATTCATCATACATCAATGCACACTAACACAACTCCTCACACCCAAACCTTTCTCTCCATCACACATTTAACAAATTTCACCAGTCACCATCTTAGTACAGATGATCACCACACTACTCAATATTAATTACACACAAATACTACTCAATGTATTAAGTATATATCACATCACACATATAGTACCACGTAATATTTAAATTATTACGTATTCAAAATAAAATATCAGTGTCCACTTAGTTATATTAACTAATTAAGCAGTATTGCACATACCACTTTCTTCCATTGTCAACTATCACTGCTAATGTTTCAACACATACACGAGCACGTTAACTAATACAATTATGAACTAATTGCATAACTCATCCTTCTCTTCACCAACCGAATTCACCACACCTCCATTATTATACTTGCACAGTATAATAATAATATTGCAAAACAACAATCCGTTGTTTTTATGTTACCCGAACATGGCTAATAAATAGCCCACACATGGAACTTCATTTCCACATTACCACCACACTGCACTCTCTCGTGTACCACTCCTCCGCGAATTCACCAAACCTCCACAAGCTCAACTCTCAGCCACATCTTCATTCAGGCAAGCCATCTCTATAACTCTGGATACATCTCCACACAAGCAAGCAATCTCTACATCTCTCAGTAGACACTACTGCTGTACCAGCTATAACAGATACCTCTTACAGTGCTGTAACCAAGATACACTTAATTACTATGATGTAACACCTTATTATTCCATACACGTTATATACCAATCAACTTCATCTCTTTACTCAATGTCCACATTATACAAGTTATACTAAATATTCATTATCCACATCTTTATAAAATTAATATGTCATTACCATACTACTACACTTTAACATAATACAATTATGTTTTATAACCATCACAAAATAAAGTATTTAATTACTTGAGGTTAAGCATTAACCCGAACTATAAACACCAAAGTCTTTCACAAACTTCTGTCCAACTTGCACAACTCTTGTTCACTATTCTCTCTCAAAAATAAATCACACTGGAAGGAAGGAAACTGTGTTTTACGTGCCCCTATCCACAGAGGTTCAGGCACGCCCACTACGGATTTAGCCTCTGACTTCGCCAGTGACCAACTCCGGAGCAGGGGGGGGGGGGGGGGGGGGGGATTGAGTTTGAAATGGGCAGGTTTTGGAAAAAAGCCATTTAGTGCGGTCAAACGCGAGCGCGGACCGAATAGCAGACACTTCGCAGACCTCAAGTAACACCGAGTGGGAGCCGTGCTCTGATTGGCTAAGTTTCGATTCCTCGGTGAAGCCTGTCAGATACCTAAGTCTACAAAGAATAACTGCATCCAAAAACATGTCTGGACTCTAAATTAAACCCAAAAGGTTGAGACTGCTTGGCCGAAAAGTTTTTAAGGTGATTTTGAGAAATTGATCGGCGCCAAAGTAAAATGCGTCAGACTATTTATAAAAAAATAAACATAAGAATTTTGAACTCGATCGAAAACGTTTAAAGTCCAACTAGCCCAAAAAGGAGGTTGATACCTGTCCTAGCAAAGGTTGGCGTCTAGGGTGATTCGATGTACCCGGTGGTCTCAAGCTGCGGGAGGAACTGCTGGTAGGCGGAGTCTGCTAAGGCCTTGGTGATGGCTCGGTAGTGTGTCCCCGCGACGGTTTTCAGTACGCGATGTAATGTCGGGTTGTCCATCTCCAATAGTAGCAGCCCTTGGTTATATATTCCGTCCCGGCAGATGGTAACGCAAACTGCGTTGTGTCCCTCCCGCATCTTGAGTCGATGTACGGCGAATTCCCCTTCATCAGGGTTGTCTGGCAAAGGTTGGTAAGCAGTTGCGTACGTCCTCGAGGTTGGTTTTAACCAGTTGTTGGAAACGCTGTGGGAGCCGGCCGGCCTGCAGTGACCACTGCTCCACTGGTTGTTTGTCTGGCTTCGGCGGTTGAGAGGGGCGACTTGGCTTGGCTGGAATGGCACTCGGGGGAGTGGTCGCCTTCCTCTTAACAACAGCCACCTTCCGGGCCTGCGCCTCAACGGGTGTCGCCGGTTTAATCAGCGACACATCCGGAAGCGCTGGAGAAGGTACAGGTGCAGGTTGTCGGTTGAACGGCGTGCCACAGATGGCTGTGTCCAGTTCGTTCAGCTCGTCCTCTTCCGTGGGTGCAGAAGCTGAGACAGCCGGGGCCGGAACCTCTTCCATCCTAGTCTTCTTCCTCGGGTGAGCGGCGTTGGGTGGTCTAGCAGAGGGAGTCGCTGCCGGCGGTTTAGCCACCGGGTTTGTCCCCCCCTGAAACGCCACTGGCACACGTCTCCTCTTCCTCCACCTTCCTTTCTTCTGAATCCTATCTCCGTACACCAAGGTCACGGTTGCCCGTGACCCGGTGTACGAGACGCGATACTCGATCAAGTTTCCATAAGTTGCAATTAGTCCCCCCAGGTGGGGGGGGGGGGGGGGGGGGGGGGGGTGGTGGTAATTGCACAGCACACTCAACAACGTCTGATTGGATCGGCTGCATTTTGGAACTGAAAGTATAGAATGAATCACACTGCCCCAAACAACTAAGTCATCTCTTTTATTCACACAGTCAGCTTTTCATTTACCATCCACTCACTCCTGCTACAAGCTATAACAATACAAATTCCTACCTTGCCTAATTAATCCCATACCAAGAAACGTTTAGTTTCACGATCCAAGCTATGACTAATCTATTCCATTTCTCTCAACTGTACAACCTGTATTACCGTATAATTGATAATAAGTATTATACTATAAACTTCATATGTACAACTAAAAATACCACATGTGTACTAATAAACATAGTATAGTAAATCTACAAATAATTACTTTCAAATCACATTCTGCTCTGATTACCCTTGACTTGTGACATACTGGCACACACAGGGATATTATTATTATTATTATTATTATTATTATTATTATTTTTTTTTTTTTTTTTTTTTTGTTTTGGGGGGGGGGGGGGGGGAGATAACCCAGTGGTATAACGCTCGCTTGATGTACAGTCGGTCTGGGATTGACCCCCATGGGCCCATTGGGCTATTTCTCGTTCCAACCAGTGCACCACGACTGGTATATCAAAGGCCGTGGTATGTGCTTTTCTGACTATGGGATGGTGCATATAAAAGATCCCTTATCTATTAATGAAAAAATGTAGCGGGTTTCGTTTTTGAGACTATACGTCAAAATGTTTGACATCCAATAGCCAATGATTAATAAATCAATGTGCTCTAGTGGTGTCGTTAAACAAAACAAATTTTCATTAAACGGGCTCAATTGGTCAGAAATATATTACAATGGCAGCACAGGTCAGGTCAAGTCAGGTCAGGTCAAAGGGCTTAACGTGCACATTCAGAGCAAGGTGTGGTAGCGCACGCCTGTCATGGGCACAGGTGTCGACTGCCGCCGGCTCTTCCGTCCAGGACAGAAGGCAGCATTGACAGGGCAGTCTTTTTTTTTTTAATTCAACAGTATGGACGAGAAAACAGTTAACACGGTCATTATTGTATCTTTACATAAGACGAGTCAAAGGGATGCTTTGACAGGGTGCCTTGTCCATCTATACATCTTACGCTGCCACTCCTAATCCCTTGCTACTAATTGAAAAATGTAGCGAGTTTCCTATCTAACTTGTAAGACTATATGAGAATTACCAAATGTTTGACATCCAATAGCCGATTATTAATAATTAATCGATGTGCTCCAGTGGTGTCTGTAAACAAAACAATCTTTTGTAAGACTATATGTTAAAATTACTAATTATGTAACATCCAATAGCCGAGGATTAATAAATCAATGTGCTCTAGTGGTGTCGTTAAACAAAACAAGCTTTTTGTTTTTAGCTTTAGCTCCCACTCCTAAGACGTGTTCGATACATTATATATAGTTATTTTCGTGCTTATATCCAATTAAGGATCAAGCACGCTGTCCTGGGCACACACACTTCAGCTATCTGGACTGTCTGTCCAGGACAGCGCGTTAAAGGTTACTGAGAGAGAAGTCGGTGTAGTGGCCTTACACCTACCCATTAAATCGTTAAAATCGCTCTGGGTAAGAGGCAGTTACCGGGAGACGAACCTAATGCCTACCAGCCTTAAGTCCGATGGCTTGACCACTACACCGCCGAGGTTGGTCGATAATGTAAACAGGGTGGTTTTTCTAGTAGGTACTGTCAAAACTCATCTTGTCACTGTCAAATATTGTTATTGCATATTTCCCATATGCCGTTGTGTAACGGCCTGGGAGAAATAAAGTTCTCTTCCGTTCTGTTCTGTCACAGTGCTACAATTTCAATTTTATAACAATACAGAGAACTTATGAGCAGTAAAAGAATAAGCACACTAAAAAAATTAGCCAAATTCATGAATATAATTTTTCAAGTATTTAACAACAATACCCAACAACAACCAAAATTACCATACATTAACCAGTTAATGAAACTAAAGGTCAACATACAACTATACTTGATATATTTTAAATCATATTACATTATTTTATGTCTTATTGTTATTATCAAAATTTAATTTTTATTATTATTATTATTATTTATTTATTTTATTTATATCTGTATATTGTAATACCAATAATTATAAAGTACACAGTTGTAACTGAAATTTTCTGAATAATTATATTTTACAATATACCTCTACTCTGTTACATCGCAGAATGCATCTATATGGTTAATACACATATTTCTATAATGTAATACCATGTATTTATATTGTTAATGCACATATCTTTATAATGTAATGTAATGTAATGTAATGTAATGTAATGTAATGTAATGTAATGTAATGTAATGTATTTGTATTTGTATTCATATATGTACCAAGAATTGTATTCCTATTATGTGTATCCTTCTGTTAACCATCTTGTCAAAATCAGAATATGCATAACGGCCTGAGTGTAATAAAGTTCTGTTCTGTTCTGTTCTGTTTATATATTTATTTTTACATGTACATTAATTAGAATGAGTTAATTGGTAGTCTGACGTCTGCCGTGGTCTCTATTTAGTTAGTGGCTTGCCAATCAGACCAATTAGTCTCAAGCACGAATCAAAGCAATTAAAGACACACTGTAGGTTAATTGTTGTCTTGGGTATTGCAGATGTCTTAACAAGTACACCATGACGACTATATATTATTTCATGGGTACGTGTTTAGGACAGAGCAGAACAGAATTTTATTACACTCAGACTGTTATGCAACGGCGTAAGACGAACATACATATTCTGATTTTGACAAGATGGTTAACAGGAGGATACAATAATAGGAATACATTGCTTGGTACATATATGAATACAAATACAAATACAGTGCATGACATTACATTATAAAGCTATGTGTATTAACAGTATAGATACATGATATTACATTATAAAGCTATGTGTATTAACAATATAGATACATGATATTACATTATAAAGCTATGTGTATTAACAATATAGATACATGATATTACACTATAAAGCTATGTGTATTAACAATATAGATACATGATATTACATTATAGAGTTATGTGTATTAAGAATATAGATACATGATATTACATTATAGAGTTATGTGTATTAAGAATATAGATACATGATATTACATTATAGAGATATGTGTATTAAGAATATAGATACATGATATTACATTATAAAGCTATGTGTATTAACAATATAGATACATGATCTTACATTATAGAGCTATGTGTATCAACAATATAGATACATGATCTTACATTATAGAGTTATGTGTATCAACAATATAGATACATGATCTTACATTATAGAGATATGTGTATCAACAATATAGATACATGATATTACATTATAGAGATATGTGTATTAACAATATAGATACATGATATTACATTATAAAGTTTTGTAATATAGATACATGATTGTCACGGGGATCCTATAATACCCGTAACTGAATGAAACACGATTGTCCAAATATCTCTCCTAACTGTATATCTATTAGATCTCTCTGTAACAGGCAGTTATACCCGCTGGCTCGTCTAGGTATGATCAGAGATAAGATGTTATATAAAGTATATATTATTATAGCACGTTTAGTTCACTAGAACACACAACAAAAACACAATACACTTTGGAATCTGTATTAACCTACGCTGACAAATGTACTGCCGCAGTAGTTAATTAACAACAACAAATAATAACAACCCAGAACTGATCACTTAATTAGTTAATCTCTAGGTGTCTAGTTTACATAATATGCTAATCACTTCACCGTGACACAACACCCACACGTGTGATAATTGAGAAACGCTTCCAGGAGAACTTAATTAATAAAGGAATTACAACTCTATTCCTAACTGGTTAATTTTTAATTAACCCTTACTACTCGTTCAATAACCTTGTAACATAGAATTAATACTGGTACCTATCACAATAAAGACAATAACCTACAGTTTACCTAGGTCCTCTAGGATTATTGGTTAAGCTTTTTATATATATAGAACAGTGAGCCTACAGTATTACTGCGTCAGATGACCGGCAGCACCGTCTAAATAATATTGTTATAATACAGTATTAAAATATTTAAAGTCACATCAATCACATCAAGATTATACACAGAGCAGAAATAAAATTATTTACCAGTCCGGACGGACAGCGATCCCTGGAAGCCTTCCTATCTTTCTCCCCGATATCTCTAAAACCCTAGCTATTTATTAAAAAACCAAATATCGCCTGGGGGTACATCGCGGCACGAATCCCTACAAGTGCTATTTCCACCGCGACCAAGCGATATGTTTTTTTCTCAGATGGTCAGACTCAATGACGCCTAGTCGCCAAAATCACGGTTGTAAAAACCGCACTCGCGGAGGTATTACGTAACTACTGGCCACCTGGACTTAAGTGCATATGGAACTGCACACGGCCCTCTAAAACAATTAATATCGCCACAGGCGAAAACAAAATTAAGAGCATGTTCCGTCACAATGATGTAACATTATAGAGATGTGCGTATTAACAATATAGATACATGGTGTTACATTACAGAGATGTGCGTATTAACAATATAGATACATGATATTACATTATAGAGTTTTGTAATATAGATACATGATGTAACATTATAGAGATGTGTGTATTAACAATATAGATACATGATATTACATTATAGAGATATGTGTATTAACAATATAGATACATGGTATTACATTATAGAGATGTGCGTATTAACAATATAGATACATGATGTAACATTATAGAGATGTGTGTATTAACAATATAGATACATGATATTACATTATAGAGATGTGCGTATTAACAATATAGACACATGGTATTACATTATAGAGATGTGCGTATTAACAATATAGATACATGATGTAACATTATAGAGATGTGTGTATTAACAATATAGATACATGATGTATTACATTATAGAGATGTGCGTATTAACAATATAGATACATGGTGTTACATTATAGAGATGTGTGCATTGACAATATAGATACATGGTGTTACATTATAGAGATGTGCGTATTAACAATATAGATACATGGTATTACATTATAGAGATGTGCGTATTAACAATATAGATACATGATATTACATTATAGAGATGTGCGTATTAACAATATAGATACATGGTATTACATTATAGAGATATGGTATTAACAATATAGATACATGGTATTACATTATAGAGATGTGCGTATTAACAATATAGATACATGGTATTACATTATAGAGATGTGCGTATTAACAATATAGATACATGATGTATTATAGAGATGTGTGTATTAACAATATAGATACATGGTGTTGTGTGTACATATATACATGGTAGAGATGTGCGCATTGACAATATAGATACATGGTATTACATTATAGAGATGTGCGTATTAACAATATAGATACATGGTATTACATTATAGAGATGTGCGCATTAACAATATAGATACATGATATTACATTATAGAGATGTGCGTATTAACAATATAGATACATGGTATTACATTATAGAGATATTGGTATTAACAATATAGATACATGGCATTACATTATAGAGATGTGCGTATTAACAATATAGATACATAGTATTACATTATAGAGATGTGCGTATTAACAATATAGATACATGGTATGTTACATTATAGAGATGTGCGTATTAACAATATAGATACATGATGTTACATTATAGAGATGTGCGTATTAACAATATAGATACATGATGTTACATTATAGAGATGTGCGTATTAACAATATAGATACATGGTGTTAGATACATGATGTTACATTATAGAGATATTAACAATATAGATACATGGTATTACATTATAGAGATGTGCGTATTAACAATATAGATACATGGTATTACATTATAGAGATGTGCGTATTAACAATATAGATACATGGTATTACATTATAGAGATGTGCATATTAACAATATAGATACATGGTATTACATTATAGAGATGTGCGTATTAACAATATAGATACATGATATTACATTATAGAGATATGCGTATTAACAATATAGATACATTCCGTGATACAACAGAATGAATGAATGAATGTTTAACGACACCCCAGCACGAAAAATACATCGGCTATTGGGTGTCAACCTATAGTAATGCAAACAAATAAAGTGATGATCAACATCAATATAAGAATTCAAGATTTAAATAAAAACACAGTGTAAAGAACTGTGCAAAAATACAAATATCACAGATAGATACTGACTTTTATTCAAAATTTTAATTGTATCTCGAAGAAAACAAGGGGATTTGTGCTGTATTGGCCATTCTCAAAGAGAATATTACACCCCTGCACCACGATGAGGTTACAGCACATGCAGGGGTGTGATGTAACAGAGTAGAGATATATTGTAAAATATATTTATTCAGAATATTTCAGTTACAATGGCAACTATATATCGTTACATGGATACCTGTTATGTGTGTTATAAATAAGGATAATTTACCCATGAAAGACAGACCCAAGGGTTGACCCAAGGAGGACAACTCTGCTGTTCATTCCCTTGAAGTTCTCAGTCGAGAGACCTATGTGTCATATACCTAAGAGCTGATACCTATACATCTGTATTACCACGTTGTAAGCAATGTTTTATATTAGAAACAAAACACAACCTGCAAGCCAACTTTTATTCTTTTAACATTCCGGTAAAACAACAGTAGGAAACACTACTCTCAGCACCAAAGGAGAAAGTTCTGCGTCAGTGTTCGAGTTTCACCGTCAAATATTTACGGAATAAAAAGATGATTGGTAGTAATATGTGACATTGATTATTTGTGCAAATACTATTATCCATTGCCAATATATAAAAATACTCCTTTATTTGTTATATAGTTGTTATGCAGTATACACCAGAGATTCAAACTAGTGCAAAAATGGAAAAGCAATTTTCAGCAAATATGTGGGTTGCTAATAAAAACATTAATTAAATATCTTAAATGGTATACATCATATTACGCACAGTGTTCGTTATTACACAATAATGTTTGCGTCCCATTACGTCAAATCTCCTGTATTAAGCATAATTCGGAACGTACATTTATGTTTTATGCCTCAAGTTAATTCCAGAACATTTGCCTATATGGATTTAAAACTAAATAACATGAATTAATCCACATTAATTATTTACACGAGACAAAAACATTACAAAACGTCGAAAACGCTATGTAGACGGGTAACATTTGCAAAACATGTTTTATACAACAGCGCTGAAATTTCCGTTATGAACGCGGGAAAATGCTCGAAAATGTGCTCACAATATCACCTGAAAATGACGTAACTAAAGTAACTGCTAAGTACATGACTGCATGTAATTAAGTAAATTATGGAAGCAAAAGATATTCAGACAGACATGTAGACGCCTGCAAAATGTGTCAAAATTTGAAGAGGGTGAGTCTGCATTAGAGTAAGCAAATTAACTGTTTTAGCATTTCTTCCTAAATAAAGTCATATTTGACATATTGTTTGCGCAAAATAATTGTATGAAAAATTAAACTACTTTAACATTGCTAATATTTGCATATGCTTGTGTTCAATGAAATGTCACAAAATCGAAAAGTATGCAGTTTGCTGTAGATATGCATATTTTAAGGTCAAATATTTAATATTTAATGTTTGATTTGTCATATCTATCTCTTTATTCTACATATTATTTTTCTTAAAATTCAGAAAAAGTATAACATAGTCATATATAAATGGATTTTAAAAAAATACTGCAAATTACCTATGTCCAGGGAAATTAATATATGATGTGGTGGCTTAAATCCAAATTTGGGCGATATTGTGATACGTTGACCCAAAGCACCAAATTTGGCACAGTTGTACCTTGGGACCATATAATTGTTTTGAGAAGGGGCTACGCGATTTTAGAGGTCAAGGTGAAGGTCAAGGTCAAAAGTCAAATTTAGGAAATGTCAATAAAAGCACGTTTAACGCACTAACCTGGGCACAATTGTACTTTAAGATCATAAAGAATATCTGAGATGGGGCTGTCCACTGTTAAAGGTCAAGATCGTTTCAAGGTCAAGGTCAAATCAAAACTATAGCGCATTGGTTGCCAAAACATATAAATTGCTATTTCTCACTTAAACCAAAACAAGATTGGACGTTAGTGCTAATGCATTTCATTTATAATAACCTCTAACTAACCATGACATAGAGCCATCATTTGAATCCAAGATGGCAACCAAAGTGGTCGCCCAAGGAAAAATATTAGTCAGCCGAGGGCACGGAACTTTGCAGTTCGATACTAATAATTGTTCTTTGTAGTTTTTGCATATGTCGAATGTGCTGATTGAGGACCCGAGGAGTACAAACTTGGCACACTTTAGCATTTTGAAATATTCAAAATGGCGTCCACGATGGCTGCCAAAACACACAACTGACAATATATCTGATACAAGTTTGCCATCACCTATGACAAAACTGTTGCCTATGCCTGGGTTTTAAGGTCAAGGAATTAATTTTGAACAACCGCAGCTCAGACCAAGATAACAGAATATCTTAAGTCTATATAAGCTATGAATGTACTGTAATGCACGAGTTTTGTGACAGATGTCAGTGTCAGTATAAACGCCGACATTGCCTGGGCGATCCGACTGATTCTGTCAACGATTTAAAGTACACAGCTATTTACAGAAATTTCTTTAAAAGCAGCCATGCCAAAGGACCCCAATTTGCGGCGGGAAGGCTAATAATAAATCAAGCAGATGCCACGGTAACTTGTACCAGTTTTCCTGAGCAATCTCCAGGAAGCAAAATCACATAAATTCAGACGTCGTATATTCAGATATGTTGAAAGTATCCCGAGAAATAAAGTTCAGAATTACAAGGCTATTCGTGAAAATCGGAAGATACATCAAGTTAGAGCAAGTGCGAATTCAAAGCAACTACTTACAAGAAGCTGGACATGTTACGAATGCGACAGTTGTATTGAAGGTTCCATGAACAAATGTGAAAACCAGAAGACGATTGGAACAGTAAAAACAGTGAAAGCTGAGAACGAGACTCATTCTTTAATTGAAGGGAGTGAAGGGAACAATGAAACAGATCATATCAAGCGCGGATCAACAATCACTGTTTTATCTAGAACTGCCCCCCCCCCCCCCCCCCCCGCCATGGAATCGTGGGCTGGCGAAGTCAGAACCCGAATCCATGGTGGGCGTGCCTGAACCGTAAGGATGTGAGCACGTTAATACAGTTCCGTTCCCTTCCCTCTAGAACTGAACAAGAAGAATACAACATGTTTAAATGTAGCGCTAAAACTATTTTAGAACGCATTGAAACAGACGTGTGTAAAGCTACATATAGGGCGGGAGTGTGGTGCTGAAGGGACTGTATTTTGCAAAGGTGGGGATTTAGAGTATAAAGTAATACGTGGAAAACAACCAATTGTTTCACGTACAGTCTGCCATGTACATTTGCAGCAAGATCAAATGTGAAAATGGCCAGTTTTCCTTAAAGGAAGTTGAACACCAAGCTATATTGCGGTGTGTTGATATCTGTCACGTTGCTCGCTAAGACAAGTATTTGCAATGCATGTGTGTACGTGCAATAAATTGAGAATAATTACACTAGTATTTATAATACATAAAGTATACGTATATGTGGACACCCCCCCCCCCCCCCTCCACACACACCATTGTTTTGGCAGGTAGACTAAATGTGACTTTTTATTAGTGTACTGTCTGGTTTTGTTGATACGCTGTTTATGTCGGATTTATTAGCAAACGTTAACATTATCGGCAATACGAATTGATTTGGTTCATTGGTGTAGCCTGTGAGAATACAGCGGGCCTCCCGTCTCTCTATCTCTCGACCACGTGTCGAAATGCATTAACCGTAGTTTAAAACGTGTTCAGGTCTTGTTTAATAAATATTCACTTTATTTATTTTGACAGCTCATAGCTGCTAATGTTTGAAAAGCCGTAATATCGAAGAGATCAAAATCTGTGAGAATGAAAGTTAAAGTTTGTGTTGTTTATCAACACCACTAGAGCATATTGATTAATTAATCATCGGCTATTGGATGTCAAACCGTTGGTAATTCTGACACGTAGTCATGAGAGGAAACCGGCAACATTGTTTTTAATGCAGCAATGCATCTTTTATATGCACTTTCCCACAGACAGGACATCACATACCACGGTCGTTGATATACCAGTCGTGGTACACTGGCTGGAACGAAAAATAGCCCAATAGGTCGACCAACGGGAATCGATCCTAGATCGACTGCGCATCAGGCGAGTGCTTTACCACTAGGCTACGTTCCGCCCCTTGAAAATGAAAACTTTGTTTAAAGCTGAATGACAAAACCGTATTGCCTGATCAAACTCGTATCTTGGTACAAGACAGAGTCGAAAGCATGTTTTAGGTAGTCGTTATTGCTTCCATGATCCACTGCTTACTATGTGACTCTAATAATATTGATACCGGCCTCGGTGGCGTAGTGGTTAGGCCATCGGTCTACAGGCTGGTAGGTAATGGGTTCGGATCCCAGTCGAGGCATGGCACTTTTAATCCAGATACCGACTCCAAACCCTGAGTGAGTGCTCCGCAAGGCTCAATGGGTAGGTGTAAACCACTTGCACCGACCAATGATCCATAACTGTTTCAACAAAGGCCATGGTTTGTGCTATCCTGCCTGTGGGAAACGCAAATAAAAAATCCCTTGTTGCTAATCGGAAAGAGTAGTGGCGACAGCGGGATTCCTCTCAAAATCTTGTGGTCCTTAACCATATGTCTGACGCCATATAACCGTAAATAAAATGTGTTGAGTGCATCGTTAAATAACGCATTTCTTTCTAATGATATTGGCGACGAATATATTTATCTATTCTCTTGTGCCTTCTTTAAGGAACCCCGAAAATATTTCCTAAAACGATATTTTTAAAAAATCTAAATCCCAGTACCCTGACATTTAATTTATTATTCATCAGTAATAAAATAGGTGTCCTAAGAAAAGTCTGTAAATTACTTAAAATAATTAATGATAAATTCAGAAGACCATAGATACATCTGCACCAATATATACCACACCAATCGAAGCCTTATATTATTGTATATATGCATCTATATATTATATACCTCAATCTGATTAAAATTAGCTCCACTGGTCTACCAGTAGATCTAACAGCATTGCGTGGACTCCCATGTCCAGGTGACATTTCATCTATAAATAACAATTTAAATATCGACCAATTACACTTCGCCTTTTATAGCGTTATTCGGGAACATACAAATTCTAAAAATATCGGGCGAGACTATTTATGCAATAGGCGAACTTGTTGTCTATTTCAACACTGAAAAACGGGAAAAAGTGCAGTAATAAACTCTGGATTGTATACTAGTATAAACAGATTTTATGACTATATTATCACGGTTTTTGTCGTCTTGGAAAGAATTTTATATAAAATTTTATATTGAAATTAGTTTCCGGCATACTTCGTAATTCACCCGAATCATTTCATATACCCTCGACATAATCCCGAATGTTTTCGAATTCTTTTCAAATCACTGGCATGATTTTGCAAGTAAGGTTTTGATTGGTCGAATGAAAGGTCAACTGGACATGAACTCCAACGAAGTGTTGTTAGATCCACAGGTAACAGTAATTAACCAGTGGAGCTAATTTTAATTAGCTTGTATATACCTGTATTATTTATTCTTTATTCTCCTGTAAACCCTGTCTTATCTTGCCATGTAAAATATTGTTGTTCATGTTTTTCCATATGCGGACTGGGTATAGTAAAGTTCTGTTCTGTTCTGTTTTGTCAAATAAGTTAACGTTTATTTTGTTTAACGACACCACTAGAGCACATTGATCAATTAATCATCGGCTATCGAATCGAATGTCAAACATTTGTTAATTCGGACACTTAGTCGTCAGAGAAAACCCGCCACATTTATCTATTAGCAGCTAGGGATCTTTTATATGCACTTTCCCATAGACAGGAAAGCACATACCACGGCCTTTGTCCAGTTGTGGTGCACCGATTGGAACGAAAAACAATCCCAATCAGTTGAATGGATCCACCTAGGAGGTTCAATCCTATGCTGTCGTGGGCTAGGCGTAGTCCAGTGGTAAAGCGCTCGCTTGATGCGCGGTCGGTTTGGGATCGATCCCCGTCGGTGGGCCCATTGGGCTATTTCTCGTTCCAGCCAGTGCACCATGACTGATACATCTAAGGACGAGCACCTAACAGCATAGGAAAGAAAGAAAGAAATGTTTTATTTCACGACGCACTCAACACATTTTACTTACGGTTATATGGCGTCGGACCACACAGATATTAAAGGAAAACACAGATATTGTGAGAGTAAACCCGCTGTCGCCACTTCATGGGCTACTCTTTTCGATTAGCAGCAAAGGATCTTTTATATGCACCATTCCATAGACAGGATAGCACATACCACGGCCTTTGATGAACCAGTCATGGTGCTCTGGCTGGAGCAAGAAATAGCCCAATGGGTCCACCGACAGGGATCGATCCCAAACCGACCGCGCATCATTTTCGTTTAGCAGCGAAAGAACTTATATGCACCAGGGGCGTAATTTAGGTCAGTCGGTTGAGCCCTCGCTTGAGGAGCTTGCGTCGCAGGATCGAACCACCTCAGTGGATCCGTTCAACTGATTGGGATTTTTCTCGTTCCAACCAGTGCACCACAAACTGGTCAACGGCCGTGGTATGTGCTTTCCTGTCAGAATTACCAAATGTTTGACATCAAATAGCCGATGATTAATATATCAATATTATTATATCTAGTGGTGTCGTTAAACAAAACAAACTTTACTTTACTTTTATATTCACCATCCCACAGACAGGAGGGTACATACCACGGCATTTGTTACACCAGTTGTAGAGCACTAGCTGGAACGAGAAATAGCCCACTGTGCCCACAGACGGGAGCTCAGTGAAATATACACTCCTGAATGACTATAAAGACAGTGATGATGTCAGGTGCATACAATGACACGACGTCATGTCAAAACAATACTTTGCATACGAGCCACACGATTTTAGTGAACAATGGGTGCAAAAAAAACCCCAAACAAACAAAACAAATTCCGGGTTCCCGACACTACCTATATAAAAGGACCAACTGTAATTTGTTGTTTCAATTTAATATTTTTTTTATTAATATATAGGTGAAAAGAGTACATGGTACTTAAAGCGGCTATATCCGCTATATATAATTTTATTTACGATTGTATGGCGTCGGATGATTATTAAATCAATATGCTCTAACTTTGATGTCGTTAACCCCCCCCCCCCCACACACACACTAACTTTATCCTTTCCAAACGATAGAATATTTATTTGAATTTGTCGATTTTAACACGTAAAATTAAGAAGTGAAAACGTCTACTTTAGTATATTTTATGTTAAAAATATATACATGATCAATGTGTTATACAAACTAAACTTTGAAAGTTCTACTAACACGTTATACAATATTAATTCTGAAATAGGAAGGTACGATTGTCAATAATACGTTGTCAAGATCAAATCGGTTTTAATGAAAGACTCTAGTACCGTATCCTCAACCGAACGTTCTTCGTACAGCGCAAAATTTCTCTTTTAATTTTTTGAGACGAACCCTACAATTTGAAATCGGCTGTCGTTTGTGCTTTGCCGAGCTATGGCGGCACAGGCGACGAATCGAGCGTATACTTTTGACGATCTCCGTTCATAGCGAACACACACGAGGTTTTTTTAAAGTGCATTTGAGCTTGTATTTCATATTTGTACATGATGTTACAATATGGTAACCAGAGAATGTAACTTTAACAGTTTATCAGAACACGTAGGGGTAAGAAGCAGTTTATTTTAGCTCAGTCGGTTGAGTGCTCGCATGAGGTGCTTGCGTCGTAGGATCAAACCTCAGTGGAACAATTCAGCTGGTTTTTTCTCGTTCCAACCAGTGCACCACGACTGGTATATCAAAGGCCGTGGTATGTGCTATCCTGTCTGTAGGATGGTGCATATAAAAGATCCCTTGCTACTACTAAAACAAAAACAAAAACAAAAATGTAACGGGTTTCCTCTCTAAGTCTATATGTTAAAACGAAGAAGAAACAGCAACAGCAAAAACAACAACAATATCATTACCGTCACCTTCATCATCGTTATATTTATTATAAAAATAAGTTCTCATTTTCCCCGTTAACCCACGGCCGCGTTACATTATTATTTTCCTTACATCAGACTACTAACACTAATTACTGTGCAGCGTGGAACCGAGACCTTCATTTCTGCTCGCCGGAAGTGCTGTCCCGGTTATACCGGAAGTCGTCTGATTGTCCGGAAATGTCCTCCACGAACTGCTCATATGAAAATGGCGGCTTGGCTACGGCTAGAGTACTGTAACCGCACGTAACATTCCTTCCTTGGCTAGAAATCGATTAAAATTAATATAGGATACGGCAAGATGCGAGTGACCAGTCGGCATGAATACTGTATGACATATTAAAGCTTCCAGGCTTAAGAAAACTTGTTGTGCCACCTTCAATTTACAAGGTCTGAAGACATGAAAGAAGATACGGATTAAGATGGCTTAAAATAGATTCGACAGACGACACATGATTCTCAAAGTCACGGGCTATCTTATTTTGAAGCAATACGCCCTTCAGGACACGGTACAAGAAGCGGTCCATGATTCCGGACATTTACGACAGAGCAACATATGACGTCAGAGCTGTTGTCAGCGGCAACCAATGCTTTCATGTCAGTAACTGGCTTATAGTCCGTCCCACAGGGAACGCCTTTTTTTTCATGCTATGGAAATTACTGCATGTTATTTATTTCTGAGCCGACTGTTTTGTTAATTGGACATAAAAATAGTTTATAAAAAAAATTGTTTTCCAAAACACTTTCACTTTTTTTCTTACATCAAGCCACAGACCACAATTAATTTCGCTATATGTTTCTATATAGCGTTAGTGGCTGTAACATTTTTATTAATATCAGTAGGCCCATGGATTTTTGTATGTACCTTTGCCTGCCTGGGAAAAAGATACCCTGAAAACGACTACCCCTGTTGTTCAGCTTTTTCTCCAAGAATATTGGTTTGAACAAACACCCAGTAACCTGGCCGGAGTACACTATTTTACACAAAAAGCACTACTTTTGCATGTGTCAGAATTACCATAGACAAGTCTTCAATGTCAGCAAGTTACACATGTTTACAAACTACATACTCTCCCCTGTCAATTTCAGTCAAATAGTTGCCACTTCAAAGCTGTCTGCCATGAAATAATCACAGTCAAACAGCGGACTACTTGCGCGGACAACTTTCCGCATCTGAGTTCATCAAACCAAATTGAAATTATTTACAAAAAAATATTTGTGTAGGAGGATGGGACGGACTATAAGTTCAGTCAGCCGTTTTTGGCAAAACGTTTACAATAAATTAACTTATTTTAAATTAATTTTAGAGTAAGTTTATTTATGTTTAAGGACGCAGTCAAAATTTATTAACCTCCCCGCTCACTATTTTATTAATTTTGGTAGTAATTTTCTAAATTTCTAAATTGTCCTAATACTTAGGTTTTTCCTGCCCCGAGTCAGACCACCGATCATATCGGAGGTCGGACTCGGAATAGGCGTGTTCGAAACCATAGAGGTATATGAGCACATTAAAACTATATCCAAGTCCCAGTTCAAAACGTTTACAGAAACTATTTTGACAGGTTCCCGCAATGGTCATTCAGTTTAGTGTGCAGCATGAAAATCATTCTAGCAAGCGACTAAACTTGTCACTGGCTTTCATTTGAAACAAATGTGTCTGGAACCGGCCTCGGTGGCGTCGTGGTTAGGCCATCGGTCTACAGGCTGGTAGGTACTGGGTTCGGGTCCCAGTCGAGGCATGGCATTTTTAATCCAGATACTGACTCAAAACCCTGAGTGAGTGCTCCGCAAGGCTCAATGGGTAGGTGTAAACAACTTGCACCGACCAGTGATCCATAACTGATTCAACAAAGGCCATGGTTTGTGCTATCCTGCCTGTGGGAAGCGCAAATAAAAGATTCCTTGCTGCTAATGGGAAAGAGTAGCCCATGTAGTGGCGACAGCGGGTTTCCTCTCAAAATCTGTGTGATCCTTAACCATATGTCTGACGCCATATAACCGTAAATAAAATGTGTTGAGTGCGTCGATAAATAAAACATTTCTTTCTTTCTTTCAAAAGTGTCCGAAAATATACCCACGCGAGTAGTCTGCTCTTTGACTGGGATTATGTCATGGCAAACAGTTTTGATGTGGTAACTATCAGATTGAAGTTGACAGGGATGAGAATGTAGTTGTGTAATTTGTTGACAACTCCTTTTGTGGTAATTCCCGCCTATTCAAAAGTAGTGCTTTTTTGTGTAAAGTGGGTGTTTAATGGGTTTGTTTCTTTAAATACCCTAGTTTTTAAACAATAACATATATTTTTACTATTATAATCGTTTTTGATAACTTAAATCATGCTTTACTTAGATTTTATTATTTAGATTATCAGTTTCCGTACATTCAAAGTGTTTTCGGTCATCCTGGTGTTTTTAATATCACAAAATGCATTTCTCATATTTTAAAAAACGCACATGCTTCTGAGAAGTAAAAGTTATGGTGTCGAATTTTAGTCTATTGTTAGAGGGTATTTCACCATTTCAAAGTCACAGACTCATGTTTCTCTCAATTGTAACTTTATCCAAATGTGTTACAGGTTTGTAGATTAACTAAACTTAGTGTTAATTTTCATGGGTTGAAACTAGGGTCTGTCCCTTTAAACCAGGGATTGTTCTTTTCAGGGTATGTTGCCCTCAGGTAGGCAAAGGTGCATACAATAATCCATTGGTCTACTGATATTAATAAAAGTGCTATAGCCACTAACGCTATATAGAAACAGCGTAAATAATTGTGGTCTGTGGCCGTATCACAACCCGATAGGACATACTGGGTTATCTCCCGTTGAAGTGGATCCACCACGGCCGTGTTTTCTGTACTACATGTATCTATCTGTATGTTGAAGTACATATAAAACGGATGCCGATGTGCATTATCTGTGTACCGGCCTCGGCGGTGTATTGGTTAAGTCATTGTATTTAAGGATGGTAGGTACTGGGTTCTAATCTCGTGACCGGCAGCCACCCCAAAGTGAGTTTTTAACAATGTAATGGTTAGGCGATTTATTAATAATCTGGCCTCAGATTACAGTTATCTTCCCATTTGGTTGTCGAAAATCCAGAAATTTGTCCGCTCAAGTAGTCTGCTGTTTGACCGTGACTATTTCATGGCAGACAGCTATGAAGTGGCAACTATTTAACTGAAGTGACAGGGGAGAGCATGCAGTTTGTAAACATGTGTAACTTGTTGATATTGAAGACTTGTTTGTGGTAATTCCGGCCCATGCAAAAGTAGTCTTTTTTTTTGTAAAATGGGTGTACTCCGGCCAGGTTTACAGGGGTTGTCCTTTTCAGGGTATTTGTCCCCCAGCCAGGCAAAGGTACATACAAAAATCCACGGGCCTGCTGATATTAATTAAAATGTTATAGCCACTAACGCTATATAGAAACATATAGCGAAAAATGTGGCCATCTGCTATTGGATGTCAAACGTGGTAGAGAGAAAACCCGCTACGTTTTCTCATTATACAAGGGATCTTTTATATGCTCCATCACGCAGACAACATAGCACACTCCACGGCCTTTGGTATACCAGTCGTAGTGCATTTATATTTAATATGTACAAGTTTAATCGTACAAATATTTTATTAGTCGGAAACATCTTACAATGCAGCAAATTCAGGAATGTCCCTTTAATGACGCCACGAGGATGGGACGTGGCAAGTCGTAAGGTGCTCGCTTGATGCGCGGTCGGTTTGGGATCGATCCCGTTCGGTGGGCCCATTTCTCGTTCCAGTCAGTGCACCACGACTGGTATATCAAAGGCCGTGGTATGCGATATTCTCTCTGCGGGATGGTGCATATAAAAAAAATCCCTTGCTACTAATGGAAAAAGGTAGCGGGTTTCCTATCTAAGACTATATGTCAAAATTGACAAATCTTTAACATCCAATAGCCGATGATTAATAATCAATGTGCTCTAGTGGTATCGTTATACAAAACAAACCTTTATAACAACGACGCGCTCGATACATTTTATCTACGGTTCATGACGTTAAGGACTATACAGATGAGAAAGGAAACTCACTATCGCCAGTCCATGGACTACTGTTATCGACTGCAGCAAGACAGGATAGTACATACCATGGCGTTTGTGGAGAATTGGCTGCAACGAGAATTAGCGGCTGAATAATATCAAAGTCAAATTTAAAGAATACATTAAACAATATACGCGGCGGGATTTAGTTCAGTCGGTTGAGTGCTCGCTTGAGGCGCTTGCATCACAGAATCTAACTACCTCGGTGGATCCATTCAACTGGGTTTTTCTCGTTCCAACCAGTGCACCACAACTGGTACTGGTCAAAGACCGTGGTATACATGTGCTTTCCTGTCTGTGGGAAAGTGCATATAAAAGAGCCCTTGTTCCATTACGTGTCAGAATGACCAAATGTTTGACATCCAATAGCCGATCGATCCAATCAGACGAGCGCTTTACAACTGGGCTATGTCCAACCTCAAACAGGCACAGACTGGTATTACCATAATACAAATTATTCCACTTATTATATCACTTATTTAATGGTTATTAAAATAATGAATAAACAATACTGGACCATCCATGTGTTCTGACAGTAACATGGATATACAAACGCGCGTACGTACACGCAAATAAACATGTAATATATCACCATCCTCGGTAGTATCGTGATTAGGCCATCGGACATAAGGCTGGTAGGTACAGGGTTCGCAGCCCGTCGTATGTGCTATCCTGTCTGTGGGATGGTGCATATAAAAGATACCTTGATACTAATGGAAAAAATGTAGCGGGTTTTCTCTCTAAGACTAAATATCAACATTACCAAATGTTTGACATCCAATAGCCGATGATTAATAAATCAATGTATTCTAGTGGTGTCGTTAAACAAAACGAACTTTTCCTCGCGGTAACATTTTGGTACTAGATATGCGTCTTTAATGACCAGACGTGGGAATGTGCTGCTTTAATACTGAAATAATTGCACAGTCACGCTAAGGTTAAAGAAATATCTCCCAAATGGCTGCCAATGACACAAGTGGCTTCTGGAGACTTCTCCGGATTCCGCTAGCATACTAAGCACGCGGAGATGGGTAAATTCCAATATAAATACTGTGGGTTCTACCAGACCAGATCAATCACCGTCGCCAATAATGATAACATATTCGAATTAAATGCAACAGCCATGCGGTGCACGTACAGATGGTGAAAATTGTGGTAGAACTCCTTACATTTAGCCTGCCTCTGAGAAAACAATAGAACAGGTGTAACGGTTTGACATTGTACCCGGTTTGAGATTGTCCTTTGCTTATTGCGCATGCGTCAAAATCGAAGGGCAATCCGAAACCGCTGCTGCAACAAGCAAAGAACAATCGCAAACCGTGACATCGGGCTGTGTTGAAACTTCAGGTTCTGTATCGGTATCGGTATTTTGGAGGTGAAAGAAAGAAATGTTTTATTTAACGACGCACTCAACACATTTTATTTACGGTTATATGGCGTCAGACATATGGTTAAGGACCACACAGATATTGAGAGAAGAAACCCGCTGTCGCCACTTTATGGGCTATTCGTTTCGATTAGCAGCAAGGGATCTTTTATATGCACCATCCCACAGACAGGGTAGTACACACCACGGTCATTGATATATCAGTCGTGGTGCACTGGCTGGAACGAGAAATAGCCCAATGGGCCCACCGATGGGGATCGATCCCAGATCGACCGCACATCGAGCGAGCGCTTTACCACTGGGCTACGTCCCGCCCTTTTGTAGGTGATTTACCTCGGTATCGGTACAGTATTCGGTACGGACACAATACCGATACAGATACACATACAGACACCGATATCAAGCGGTATGCATGCTCACTAATTTTATCTAAATATAGCCGATAATTTTATCTAAATATAATTAACTTCCATACACAAGGCCCTCATCTCTCTATTCTTTTCAGCTATTTTGTGTTCGTCAGATATATTGTTTGTACTTTACTAAATAGGGGGTGGGGTGGGGGGGGGGGGGGGACATTTTTTCAATACCGAAATTTCGATATTTACTCGGTACGGTAAATAATCGGTATTGACACGATACCGATACCGATACCGATACCGAACGGTATATACGGTATACCGCCCAGCTCTATAAAACAGAATATCACGTGGTATTTAAGAGAAGGGGGTGGGGGGGGTGGGGAGGGGGTGTCAGGCTAAGTTTTGCCCGAATTATACCAAAATGCATTAATATGAAATTGCTATAATTATAGGGATCCAAATAAATCACTACACATTTCAACATGGATTACAACTAATATTGTGAGTAGAATGATGGAAATACACGGTAAAAGGTTTTTTGGCCAACACATTTTGCCCGAACGTCTCTATCGTTTTTGCTCGAATGCGATAATTTGCTCCAGGAATGGGTGCGATGGGGGTGGGGGGGGGGGGGTGAGGGGCTGTTGACCCCCGGCCTCCTGTTTCATATGCTTATAAATACAACCATACAAACGAAAGAAAAAAAACCCACCCGAAAAAGCCACAAAACAAACACAAGAAACAACCCCCCCCGGAAGCCCCCCAAAACACCCCCCGAAAACAACATAAAAAATAGACAATCCCCCAAAACCCCAACACAAAACTTAATTTTTTTTTTAAAAATAAAAAAAAAAAAAAAAAAAAAAACAGACGAAAGAAAACAACAAAAGACAAGAACAAATTACTTTAAAAAACCGAAAAAATCCCCAAACGAATTAGGATTAGTCTCATTTTGGTAACGGGTCTACTTAACAAGGGACGGGATTTAGTTCAGTCGGTTGAGTGTTCGCTTGAGGTGTTTGCGTCGCAGGCTCGAACCACCCGGTGGATCCATTCAACTGATTATTGTTTTTATTCTCTCGTTTTAACCATTGCACAAAGACTGGTCAAAGGCCGTGGTATGTGCTTTCCTGTCTGTGGGAAAGTGCATATTAAAGATCACTCGCTATGGAAAAATGTAGCGGGTTTCCTCTGATGATCAAATGTCTGACCGACATCCAATAGCCGATGATTAATAAATTAATGTCCTCTAGTAGTGTGGTTAAACAAAACAGACTTTAAGTTTACACATTCTGTTTGTGGTCGATATGCTATAGATAATTATATATTATAGATAATAAGCATTTTATTCTTTCTTTCTCTCTATGTGTCTGTCTGTGTGTCTGTCTGTGTGACTGCCTGTGTGTCTGTCTGTGTGACTGCCTGTGTGTCTGTCTGTCTGTCTGTCTGTCTGTCTGTCTATCTTTTGAATACTGTAACTGCCTTTTTCCAAACGTTGCACCTCTCCGTACAAACACCGGCATCGACCTCTAACACTGCGCGATACCTTTCGCCGGACCGCGCAATCCTGCCAGCTGTACCAGATTACAGACAGACAACGCGCAATACCTTCCACCGAACCGCATAATCCTGCCAGCTGTACCAGATAACAGACAGAGACCGCACGATTATATCCGCCGGACCGCGCAATCCTGCCAGCTGTACCCGATCACAGACAGAGACCGCGCGATACCGCGTAATCCTGCCACCTGTACCCGATCACAGACAGAGACCGCGCGATACCTTCCGCCGGACCGCGTAATCCTGCCAGCTGTACCAGATTACAGACAGACACCGCACGATACCTTTCGCTGGACCGCGTAATCCTGCCAACTGTACCCGATCACAGACAGAGAACGCGCGATACCTTCCGCCGGACCGCGTAATCCTGCCAGCTGTACCCGATCACAGACAGAGACCGCGCGATACCTTCCGCCGGACCGCGTAATTGTACCAGCTGTAATGACAATCATGCGCAATGCCGTGGCGGTGTAGACTCTGAAGGTTTAGGACTTATTATTGGAATTCTTTCGTCGCTTTGATCTCCAAAGAAGCGCGACCTGTAAGAATTGATTGTCAATTCAGACCCGGAGTTGTCGCACATGTCTGTGCAAGCGGTGGCTCGTTCAGTTGACTGGAGTCACCGTGCTCCGCGTCATTATGAAACGCTCGGTAGACTGGTTTTGGTGATTAGGTTAAGGGGAATGTCGAGGAATGTCGAGTAACTATCCATTCCTGAAAAATAATCAAGCGTTAAAACAATACAGTGACATCATAGGTGAACACAACCCGAGACTCCGAGACAGGAATTCCCACTAAGAGGAATCCCTCCCTCCCTCCCCTAACGGCGCATGAAATACAAAAGCAAAACAACCACACGCACGCTCATAAACATAAACCCCTGCACACACCTCCTCTCTCCGTCTCTCTATATCTGTCTGTTTCTCTCTGTCTCTCTGTCTGCCTCTCTTTATCTGTATCTGTCTGTCTGTCTGTCTGTCTGTCTCTGTCTCTCTCTCTCTCTCTCTCTCTCTCTCTCTCTCTCTCTCTCTCTCTCTCTCTGTCTGTCTGTCTGTCTGTCTCTCTCCCTCTCTGTGTCTGTCTGTCTGTCTGTCTGTCTCTCTCCCTCTCTCTCTCTGTCTCTGTCTGTCTCTGTCTCTCTCTCTCTCTCTCTCTCTCTCTCTCTCTCTCTCTCTCTCTCCCTCCCTCTTCCTCTCCCTCTCTCTGTGTATCTCTCCCTCTGTTTCTCTCTGTGTCTGTCTCTATCTCTCTTTCTCTCCCTCTTCCTATGTTTTACTCTGTCTCTGTCTGTCTGTCTCTCACTCTGTTTCTCTCGGTGTCTCTCTATTTCTCTCCCACACATTCACTTACACATACACACGCACGCACACATACGAGCACGTATACACATGTATGCCGATTGGTATTTCGACATTTTCCGTAAGTTCCGAAAATTGCCGTGAACGTTGCTATAACATCAAACATCCTTTGACGTGACGTCAACAATGCTTTGTCGTTTTAATATGATTATGGTGTCAAAGCGATACTACGTATTTTCTTTTGAATATATTACAGAATCGCTGTTTGACATTTTATAAGCATATTTGATATGTAATTAAAGAAAAAGAGTAAAATATCTGTACTGCTACTGTATCGGTACTATTATGTTGCAATATTTTCTACAAGACTTAGTGTTGAGTGGATGCACCAGTTAATAGAGGTGAGGGTTTTTTTTTTTTGTTCGTTTGTTTATTGATTTATGAATATTTCATTTAACTAATAAATTCATAGCTTTAAAAAACCCCAAAAAACCCCCAAAAGCGAACACAATACAAAAAAACAACAACAACACAGGCCCGTAAGAACCTGTACCAACTCCCTCACTCCCCACCCCGCAATTAGGGACAAAAATGTACGGGTTCCCCGCTATATATAAAGATAAAAATATTGCTTGTGCCGAATACCAGCCTACCCTATCCCACCCCCAAATACTTGCTGCTGGTGGTCTACATGGTACTTGGTGACACTGAAGAGGAGGACGTCGGTAACTGCAAAAACAACGACAGCGCCTTACCTACCGGTGTTTACACAATTGGACGAGTCACCCCTGGGTTGTCATGCAACGACCAGAAGCGGTAAGGCCCTCTTTAAGGGCCCAATGGGCAACCTAGGGAGACACCACAGCATCATAGAGGTCTAATTAACGAGCTTCTCTCGATTCACTAATGTCAAAACCTATATTAGCTCTGGAACTTTCTTTTTGGCCGACCGTTCAAAATTGCGCCCATATTCCTCAATCAAACTTGCGCACCTTTTCTCTTTTGGCATAATTCTTGCTCCATTAAAAATTCCATAGCACCATTACCCCTCCCCTCCTTCCCCTCCGCCTGCTACCGACCAAGGTCGGGCTGCTGGTGCTCACTTGCACCTGCCAGTGCAGGCGATCCCTTCCCCCCCCCACCTTTCCTGTCCTGGACGGAGGAGCCGGCCTCGTGCCCAAGACAGGCGTGCGCTACAATGAATGTACACGTAAAACCCTATGACCTGGCCTGCCCTGCTTGTGCCTCCCACCCACTAGAAACTCTGCCCCCTCCATTAGAAATTGGACCCCCAATCTAGATATCGTTTCTACGGTACTGCAACAAGAAAACAAAAACAAAAACCCAGTGATATATAAAATTGATAACTACTACTAATAATTAAAGAAAAGAAAAGAAAAGAAAACAAGAAAGAAAGAAAGAAAGAAAGAAAGAAAAGAGAAGAAAAGAAAGAATGAAAAAGACTTATTAATGCAGTTTCTATGAGATAATCACACGCGATTTGAAAGTAGAGTACCCTCTGTTGTATAGCGGGAACGTGTGTCTCAGAATTACCAAACTGTTTGACATCCAATAGCCGACGATTAAATTAATCAATGTGCTCTAGTGGTGACGTTAAAGAAAACAAACTTTAAAAAACCCCAACTCTTTTTAATACTGCACACTGGCGTAGGAAGCGGAGTGGGGTTGGGGAAAGGGGAGTATGTGCCTCCCCCCCCCCCCACTTTGTGGCAGCAGCGATGGTTTATATGTATGTGTATGTGTGTGTGTGTGTGTGTGCGTGTGTGTATTTGTGTGTGTGTGTATATATATATATATATATATATATATATATATATATATATATATATATGTATGTGTGTGTGTGTGTGTGTGTGTGTGTGTGTGTATGTGTGTGTGTGTGTGTGTGTGTGTGTGTGTGTGTGGTGTGTGTGTGTGTGTGTGTCTGTGTTTGTGTGTGTTTGTGCCCGCCACCTTTTGGTACCTTCCTACGCCCGTGCTGCAGTCTCTGGAATATTTGTACAGAAGAGATTGTAAACTTTTGATGTCTTTCTGTTCTTCGCTATCCTTTATTTCACTACACTTCTCGTTCCAGCCAGTGCACCACGACTGGTATATCAAATGCCGTAGTATGTACTGTCCTGCTTGTGGGATGGTACATACAAAAGATCCCTTGCTACTAATGGAAAAATACAAAGTATATATCAAAATTAGCAAATGTTTCACATTCAATAGCCGATGATTAATAAATCAATGTGCTCTAGTGTTGTCGTTTAACAAAACAAACTATCTGATTTCACTTCACAAATGCAATCTGCCACTGGAATCTATGCTAAATTGTCTAATATCAAATGAAGATTGCTTATAGAACGAATGACATATATCATTTCGAGCATCTGTTTGACCTCCAAGAGGCGGGGCGTAGCGCAGAGGTAAAGCGCACGCCTGATGGGTGATCGGTCTAGGATCGATCCCCGTCGGTGGGCCCATTGGGCTATTTCTCGTTTCAGCCAGTGCAACACGACTGGTATATCAAAAGGCCGTGGTCTGTGCTATCCTGTCTGTGGGATGGTGCATATAAAAGATCCCTTGCTACTAATACAAAAATGTAGCGGGTTTCCTCTTTATGACTGTGTCAAAATGACCATATGTTTGACATCCAATAGCCGATGATCAAAAAATCAATGTGCTCTAGTGGTGTCATTAAACAAAACAAACGTGGGGTTTTTTAAACTCCAGAATCGCGGTGTACATTCATGTCCCTAAACGTCAATACACAAATAAAATTACAAAAAAGTGTGTTTTGTTTAACGACACCACATTGATTAATAATTAATCATCGGCTATTGGATATCAAACATTTGGTAATTCTGACTCTAAATCAGAGGAAACCCGCTACGTTTTTCCTAATGCGGCAAGGGATCTTTTATATGAACTTTCTCACAGACAGGAGAGCACACACGACCGTTGTCCAGTTGTGGTGCACTGCTTATAACGAGAAAACCCCCAATCAGCTGAATGGATCCACCGAGGTCGTTCGATCCTGCGACGCAAGCACCTCAAGCGAGCACTCAACCGACTTAGATAAATCCTACCCCTAGTAGAATGACAAAATAATAAAATCCAAAGGGCTTACCATTTAAAAATGCAAATCAGTTTAATTCTTTCTCAATTGCTAGATTAGGATCGATCCCCGTCGATGGCCTCATTGGGTTATTTCTCGTTCCAGTCAGTGCTCCACAACTGGTGTAACGAAGGCCGTGGTATGTACTATCCTGTCTTTGGGTTGGTGCATATAAAAGATCCCTTGCTGCTAATCGAAAAGAGTAGCCCGTGAGGTGGCGACAGCGGGTTTCCTCTCTCAATATCTGTGCGTTCCTTAACCATATGTCTGACGCCATATAACCGTAAATAAAATGTGCTGAGTGCGTCGTTAAATAAAACATTTCCTTCCTTCAGTTGGTAGACGTGAATATGTGAACCACATCCAAAGCGCAATATGTAAAGGTGGGTTTCGGGGTTCGGGGTTCGAACCCTTCCCCCACCACGCTCAAAGCAAATTTTCATTCGCAAACATAACTAGACAAGTAGTGCGTTAAGGACAGAAGACGTTCACGAACACTTTGAATGATTTCCATTGTATCACATTCAACATAAACAAATCTAACGACCGCGAACGCTCAATTTCCTGAACACGGTGAAGTTTTATTTACTTCTTACTACCTACTTCGTTAAAATCGAAGGCCAAATGGCTGAAAACGGGTTAATATTTGCACTCTCCGTTAGCGCGTTTTCCGCCGGTATGATAATACGTGGGAAGCTATTTAAAAGTTCTCTTGGGGAAATAACCGAAGAACACAGACACATTCCAGTCGGCAAGTTGTGAATATAAAAGACATCCGCGTCCATTTATTGAAATATGCCGGACCCCAGGGACACGTTTTGAATATTTTCCGATTGTATTTATGACTGGGAGGTTTCGAGCGTGCTGAGTTAACGCCCCTGAAGAATTCTTCACACGATGAGGTGCAGACACCGAAAGTTAGTCTTCTGCTCGCAGGATATTTTATTTATTTATTTAGAAATTTATATTTATTTATTTTATTTTATTTTATTTTATTTTATTTTATTTATTTTTTTATTTATTTATTTATTTATTATTACTTACTTACTTACTTACTTACTTACTTAATTTTTATTTATTTATTTAATGGTCGATTCATTCATTAATTTTTGTTTGGTTCGCTGCCATCCAGGTAATGCAAACACCTTAAAAGTTTTAAATGAAATAGAAGTATATCTATTCGTCTGCTTATCCACATATATATATATATATATATATATATATATATATATATATATATATATATATATATATATATATATATATATATATACCTATCTGTCTATCTACCTATCTATCTACCTACCTATCTATCTACCTACCTACCTACACACCTACCTATCTATATATCTAACTATATTACTGTCTCTCTGTATGTATGTATATATGTATGTATGTATGTATGTATGTATGTATCTATCTATCTATCTATCTATCTATCTATCTATCTATCTATCTGTGTGTGTATATATCCATCTCTGTCCATCCATTCATCCACCCATCCATCCATCCATCAATATACGTGTCTGTTTCCATCCATCTGTTTGTCTGTGTGAGCATCTATATATAGAGTTTTATTGATGTGTCAGTCTTTATTTCTATTTCTTTATTTAGTTATTAGTGTGTGTATCTATCGTAATCTGTTTTTATCTGTGTGTCTGTGGTGTGGCGCCGGCGATTGTGAAGGGAGGGAGTTCGAGGATCGACCCCCCCTCACCCATTAAAACTGTTACCCCACCCACCTGCGTACATTCCTGCACATGCGCTTGAGGCAGGACGTAGCCCAGTGGTAAAGCTCGTCTGATGTGAAGTCGAAATCGATCCCCGTCAGTAAGCCCATTTGGGGCAGGACGTAGCCCAGTGGTAGAGCGCTCGCTCGATGCGTGGTCGGTCTGGGATCAATCCCCGTCGGTGGGCCCATTGGTCTATTTCTTATTCCATCCACTGCACCACGACTGACATATCAAAGCCTGTGGTATGTACTACCCTGTCTGTGGGATGGTGCATATAAAAGATCCCTTGCTGCTAATCGAAAAGAATAGCCCATGAAAAGACGACAGCGGGTTTCCTCTCTCAATATCTGTGTGGTTCTTAACCATATGTCTGACGCCATGTAACCGTAAATAAAATGTGTTGAGTGCGTCGTTAAATAAAAACATTCCCTCGTTCCTTCTTTTTGTAAGCCCATTTGGGATATTTCTCATTCCAACCTATTCTACACAAATGGTATATCAAAGACCGTGGTATGTACTATCCTGTCAGTGGGATGGTGCATGAAGCAACATGTAAAAGATCTCCTGCTAAAGAGGAGGTAGAAAGCAAACTAAATCAAATGAAATACCTTTCTTGAATGTTAACAAACATTATTATTATTTATTTTTTAAACCGAATATTGTTTTTTAATTGCCCACACAAATGGTCGTGTTTTGTTATTTCCAAAACACTTTTACTGTTCTTCTTACGTCAAATCAAACCGAAATTATTGACAAAATCCCCCATTTCTTTAAAACAATGGGACGGACTATAATTTGCAAAGTTATCAAATTGTTTACATATTTATATTTAATATACTTTATTATTATATAACATTTAGTGAAATATCTTAAAATATCAGTGAACTAAAAGTGTTATCAGTCACTCAGTGACGATAACACATTTTCGAGTGAACATTTCACTATTTCACTCTAAAATGTGTTATCGTCACTGTAGAAAGTGTTATCTTCACTGTAAGAAAGCCTGAACTATTTTGCTGCTGGCATTTTAAAAATAAAGGTAAATTGCCAAAAGTTAAATAATAAATAGAAAATTTCAATTATTTTTTTTGTCAAATATTATTTATATCTCTTCTCGTGAAGTTTGCTGTCGTATCACACTCATCGCGCAAGCACGACTCGTGAAATATGATTGCAAAATTCACTCGATTAGATATAAATCATATTTGACAAAAAACAACAACATGAAATATCCTCTATATATCATTGAGGTCTGGTTGGGATCTGATACAGCTTAACTAAGATGTATCTCCCTTACATCCTGTATTGATACAAATACCAAATAAACACTATAATGGCTTCTTTATTGGGGTTTCAGCTTGTGAAATTTCCTGACATGTCCTCCATTTTATTCCTGAAATTCAGAACATTAGACGCGCGGAATTACAATTTTCATTTGATCCCAAGTGAACAAAAACACTTTTCTCTAAACAGAACTCGTTATATTTACTAAAAGCTAATTAAATACCAAAGGTAATCGCTGATAAACTGCCATAAAATTATAGATTATTGCGGTTCTGGTTTTTGCGCATTGGTCACGCCGAAGGGATTATGAGTAATGATAACGGATGACTTCCTCCAAGAGACAGCGAAGAGACTCATGGGATACCCGGTCGAGTAGGGAACAGACCGAACAATAAACACGATGGGTAATCTCGTAAATGGAGGTTGTAGCCTGATTAACATACGTTCGTGTTTTTTCTTGAAAGGTATGTTGTAGTGCGTTTACCTGATCACAGAGGTTCTAGAATACGATGGCCCGATGCACGAGGCCAATGGTTTTAAGAATCGCGCCACTAAAAATTACTTTGTGCGATCCCGATGGCAAGTGGTCAAAATATTATCAAATCCACTGGCCTCATGGCAATAGAATTAAAAAACATTCCTCTGCCTGATCGATACTACACCGTACGAAAACACACATACACACTCTCACATATGTACAAAACACACACACACAAACACACACACGCACACACACACACACACACACACACACACACGCACGGGGGGGGGGGAACAGAGCGAAGCACAATGCCATATATATATATATGGAGCGAGATATATATATATATATATATATATATATATATATATATATATAGTAGGACACACAAATGTACATTTTCGTCCGCCTGTGTGAGAGTGTACATGTGCATGTTTGTGTTTTCGTGCGCGTGCGCGTGCAGTGTATAGTGCAGTAGACGATTTCTAACGTTGTGGAGCAAAATAAATAACAATTGTCTTAAAAATGGTTTTAAAAAATCAAAACAATCAATTGTAAATAAAAGAATACGCAATTATAAACAACATTCATTTGATGATCATACTTACTTACTTAATCCCCTTCGTGCTAAGAATCACATAAGGCTGTAACCAGAGATCGCCACTGCTGCCTGTCTTTTGCCAGCTTCTCCACCATGTTTCTTTCGGTCTTCCTCGTTTCCTTTTTCCAGGAGGGGTCCATCGGAGTGCCACTCTTGGCAGGGCTGTTTGAGGCATTCTAATAACATGGCCAATCCAGTGCCACCTTCGGCGCTTGATCTCCGATACCAATGACTGTGTGGAGGTTTGTTTATGGAGTTCTTCGTGGGTTATGATGTTGAGCCAGAAGATATTTAGATCATAACTAGTGTAAAAGTAGTCCCGTCCCAAAAATCATCATATTATCTTGACAATACAAAGAGGATACTCTCCGAGTATCTCGTGAAATCATAATTTATCAGCACGAGTTGATAAAAGTATGAAATCCGAGGCTTGCCGATAAATTATGTTATTATGAAACACGAGGGGGGGGGGGGGGGGGGGGGGGGGGTATTCTTTTTATCATCCATTATCATTATTTTCATTTGCGACAATTGTAAACAATGTCAGTAATGTGGGTTGAATGTCATTATATTTGGCAGACTTATAGTGCCAGCGATATCTCCCACAGAAGCCTTTAATGGATGATAAATAATGATAATGTAGGATAAATCTCAATAGTTGGTATATCGGGTTTAAAAATAACCACTATGCAAACAAAGTACCCTACCTACATATGGTTATTATATTTATTATTATAAGTTGTAGAAGCATCACGAGGGGTATATGGCTTTTTATGTACCCTCTGTGTGTTCTTTTACCCCGAGCCGAAGGCGAGGGAGTAAAAGAGCACACAGAGGGTACAGAAAAAGCCATATACCCCGAGAGATGCTTCTACAACGAATTTATCTTGCCGACATGTTAAACCATATAGCCAGATAATCAAAATAACGCCAGACAATAACTGTTAACAATTTATTAACGGAGCCGTACCACGCGGACGCGAACGAAACCACTTACCAGTGACGAAAAATAGTTCCATCGATAAACGAGTTTTTAACTTTTAATTGTCTGAAACAGATATTAATATACTTGATTGATTATCAATGTTATTTATAATCTAATTATTGCTTTAGCATTAACTGGGGTGGTTGGAAATTACAGACGGGGTATAAGAGAATTTGGCTCCGCCCACAGGGGTATAAGGGATTTGTCCAACGGCAAACAACCAATGAGATTAAAGAATTTTACATGAATGCGAGATAAATGTATTTATATATATTGTCAAGACAAAAAAAAAGAAATGTTTTATTTAACGACGCACTCAACACATTTTATTTACGGTTATATGGCGTCAGACATATGGTCAAGGACCACACAGATTTTGAGAGGAAACCCGCTGTCGCCATTACATATGCTACTCTTTCCGATTAGCAGAAAGGGATCTTTTATTTGCACTTCCCACAGGCAGGATAGCACAAACCATGGCCTTTGTTGAACTAGCTATGGATCACTGGTCGGTGCAAGTGGTTTTACACCTATCCATTGAGCCTTGAGGAGCGCTCACTCAGGGTTTGGAGTCGGTATCTGGATTAAAAATCCCATGCCTCAACTGGGATCCGAACTCAGTACCTACCAGCCTGTAGACCGATGGCCTAACCACGACGCCACCGAGGCCGGTTTGTGAAGATAAAGTCTGGCCACTTGGCTCAACGTACACATTCAGAGCAAGCGGTTATAGCGCACGCCTGTCATGGCATATGGGGTCGATTTGCACCGGCTCTTTCGTCGTAATATAGGGTCTATTAATTTCCACCTTAACAAGAAGAGCACTTGTTTGTATATGTTTTTTCGAGTAGGGACAACTGCTCCGCCCCTGCCCTGCGTTTTTCAATACTCTGCAATTATTTCACGAATTTTATTAATTATGTCGAACTACCACTTTTCTCATGAGTGATGAAATTATAAATATTTTAAAAACAGATCAATATTTCATCAACAAATAGCACTGATTTTGTTTTAAAGGGACACACCCTAGTTTCAATCCATGAAAATTAACAGTAAGTTTAGTTAATCTACAAAGCTGTAACACATTTGGATAAAGTTACAATTGAGTGAAACATGAGTCTGTGACTTTGAAATGGTGAAATACCCTCTAGAAATAGACTAAAACTCGACTCAATAACTGTTGCTTCTCAGACGCACGTGCGTTTTTAAAAATATGAGAAATGCATTTTATGATATTAAAAACACCAGGATGACCAAAAACACTTCAAATGTACGGAAATAGATAATCTAAACAATACAATCTAAATAAAGTATGAATTCAGTTATCAAAAAACGGCTCTAATAGTAAAAAATATGCCTTAGTGTTTAAAAACTAGGGTATGTCCCTTAGGCTGTTCGAGTACTTTGACTTATTTTCCGAACTATATCTCTTTCTGGAACCTGGCCTATTGGGGGCCGTCGTGGTTGTGCTACCATAGTTTCCACCTGGCTTTAGCCCTTCAGTAGGCTAGATCTGTTGGGTGATCTTTATTTATTTTTTTCTCTCAGTTCTGCCCTTAAAAGGGCATGGCCGGTTGATGGGCATCTTGTTGAGATATGGGTTTTGTGCTCTTGTGTGTATTAATCTATGTATGTATTGATGTATGAATATCTATATATTGTATGTATGTCGAGGTTCACTGTCACATACATAGATATTAACGCACTGGCGCAGGGGATAATTAAGTCCTTTCTGGCCTCACAAATTGTCCCTTGCCGTTGCTGGGACTCGAACCCGTGGCACCGAATCGCCCGCAAATTGCTGACTAACCACGATCTAGGCATCCATAAAAAGGATGATGTTTAACTTAACCACATGCATTGGGTCGATTCCGCTTATGTGCATGACATTTTACATATTAAAAAACACTCGTGACGAATCCTCTCTATATACATTGTACCATAATAAATAAAAAGCACATTCTATGAATTGATGACAAAATTATAATTCCAGGTTAACTGACGTTGAATGTCAGAGTTGTAGCGTAAAGCAACAAACTTGCGTTAGTCGATGCTGTATATTAATGATAAGTATCTTCTGGAAAGCCATTTGGAAGACTATTATTTATACATAAAGCCATTAATTGGCGTTTATATCCGACCAACATAAAAGTGTTTCCGATTTCCGCTGGCTATTTGAGAGAAATAATCAATAAGAACGTTTTTGTCGTGTGTTATTTTACAAATGAATTGACGAATGTCCAGTACACGGTAACACACATTATTTAAAGATGCAATCTCGATAGGTAGGTAACTAGTTTAACGTGCTCATATACCACTAGGGTTTCGAATACACAGGTCTCAAAGCTGTCTTATGACATCGTTATCTAATATGAAACAGAAACTCAACTGCTGGTTTAATAAACTAATCAAAGAAATATTTTCCACCCAATCTACTACATTGTATTTAAACATTATATTCAAGGCGCGGACCTCTACAAATAAAAGAAAGAAAGAAATGTTTTATTTAACGACGCACTCAACACATTTTATTTACGATTATATGGCGTCAGACATATGGTTAAGGACCACACAGATATTAAGAAAGGAAACCCGCTGTCGACACTTCATGGGCTACTCTTTTTGATTAGCAGCAAAGGATCTTTTATATACACCATCCCACAGACAGGGTAGTACATACCACGGCCTTTGATATACCAGTCGTGTGGCACTGGCTGGAACGAGAAATAGCCCAATGGGCCCACCGACGGGGATCGATCCCAGACCGACTGCGCATCGAGCAAGCGCTCTTCCACTGGGCTACATCCCGCCTCTTAACCCGTAAAAGTGGACACTAAGTTTAGTTAATTTACAAACCTGTATCTCACTTGGATAACGTTACAATGGACAGTTTAGTTCATTTACAAACCTGTAACTCACTTGGATAACGTTACAGTGGACACTAAGTTTAGTTCATTTACAAACCTGTATCTCACTTGGATAACGTTACAGTGGACACTAAGTTTAGTTCATTTACAAACCTGTAACTCACTTGGATAACGTTACAGTGGACACTAAGTTTAGTTCATTTACAAACCTGTATCTCACTTGGATAACGTTACAGTGGACACTAAGTTTAGTTCATTTACAAACCTGTATCTCACTTGGATAACGTTACAATGGACACTAAGTTTAGTTCATTTGCAAACCTGTATCTCACTTGGATAACGTTACAATGGACACTAAGTTTAGTTCATTTGCAAACCTGTATCTCACTTGGATAACGTTACAATGGACACTAAGTTTAGTTAATTTGCAAACCTGTAACTCACTTGGATAACGTTACAATGGACACTAAGTTTAGTTAATTTGCAAACCTGTAACTCACTTGGATAACGTTACAATCGACACTAAGTTTAGTTCATTTACAAACCTGTATCTCACTTGGATAACGTTACAATGGACACTAAGTTTAGTTCATTTACAAACCTGTATCTCACTTGGATAACGTTACAATGGACACTAAGTTTAGTTCATTTACAAACCTGTATCTCACTTGGATAACGTTACAATGGACACTAAGTTTAGTTAATTTGCAAACCTGTAACTCACTTGGATAACGTTACAATGGACACTAAATTTAGTTCATTTACAAACCTGTATCTCACTTGGATAACGTTACACTGGACACTAAGTTTAGTTCATTTACAAACCTGTAACTCACTTGGAGTGAAAGAAGAGTCGGTGAGGTCGATACCGGGCAATATCCTTAAAACGGACTAAAACTCAAATCAATAACCGCTACTTCTCAGACGCACGTGCGTTTTTAAAAATATGAAAAATACATTTGTTTTTTTTGGAATTAGAAACACCAGGATGACCAGAAACAACTTCGGCTGTACAGAAATGAATAATCTTATGTTTGATTTCATTGATTATAAACGGCTCTAATAGTCAAAAAAAAAAAAAAAAACGCTTTAGTGTTTAAAAACTATAGTATGTCCCTTTAATCCCAAATCTTAAACAGGGTGTTTTCCCAGTATCGTGTCAGTTGGACATCAACACCTATCCCACGTTTAGTGTTGTCAGCAGATTATTTAAAAAGATTTCATTCTGAATCATGGTCATTCATAGATAAACACTTGGCATTTAAAATTTTAAATCCACGATAAAAGATGGGCTCAAACCGCTGTATCAAGTGTACTGTGATATTGATTTTTGTTCTAGCCACTCTCTGTAGAAGGTGGATGTAGACAAGGTGATCCGTTATCGCCATACACTTTTATTACATGTGCCAAAATAATCGATTGAATGAATGTTTAACGACACCTCAACACGAGAAACATATCGGCTATTAGAGTTAAAGTTTGTTTTTGTTTAACGACACCACTAGAGCACATCAGTTTGTTAATCATTGGCTGTTGGATGTCAAACATTGGGTAATTCTGATATATAGTCTTAGAGAGGAAACCCGCTAAATGTTTCCATTAGTATCAAGGGATCTTTTATATGCACCATCCCACAGACAGGATAACACATACCACGGTCTTTGATGTACCAGTCGTGACGCACTGGCCGGAACGAAAAATAGCCCAGTGGGTCCACCGATGGGGATCGATTCCAAACCAACCGCGCATCGTGCAAACGCTTTACCACTGGGCTACGTCTCGCTCCCCTGCTATTAAATGTGAAACAAAGGTAACTGACGACCAGCAAATGTATACAAAACTGATAAACTTGCCAATAAAAACAATGTTAACAGCTGCGAGACACCGACGCGCTTTGCAATATAACATTCAATTTTAGAAATAACGAATGAATGAATGAATGAATGTTTAACGACACCCCAGCACGAAAAATACATCAGCCATTGGGTGTCAAACTATGGTAATGCAAACAAATAAAGTGATGATCAACATCAATATAAAAATTCAAGATTTAAACAAAAACACAGTGTAAAGAACTGTGCAAAAACACAAATATCACAGATAGATACTGACTTTTACTCAAAACTTCAAATTTGTGCTGTATTAGCCATTCTGAAAGAGAATGTTACACCCCTGCACTACGATAAGGTTACAGCACGCGCAGGGGTAGAAATAACGAAACCATTAAACGTATTGATATAGACGCACTGGCCATGCCCCTCTCCCTACATCTAAACTCTTTCTTTTTTTTCACCACTACATTTTATATTTTCTTGTCGCCCCTTAACGCGATTCATAGACAATGTTATTGTATAGGCGGCCACGAATATATCTCATATTGCATTATGCTGATGATGCTGGTTTTATGCTTGACGAATCTCCCGAGTCCCTGTACTGTACAGTTTTAGATTTCTATGCACGTATTTCAGGCCTAAAAATAGAGTATTCCAAATCAAAAGCCATATTGATTGGAATTGCTTTAGGTATGTTCTTACCATACTCAATGGAAGCTAGAATAGGCCGCAACAAATGTTTGCCTTCTATTATTGTCTATTTTCCTTCTCTTTTTTTTTTAGCTCAGTTATGATGCTAAAATATTGGAAATGCAAAAGCGTAATGAAATTATTGTCTATTAGAAAATCAACAATTCTAAAAACTCTATTAATACTAAAGATAATGCATTTATTTAATCTCATAACCAGACCTTGCGGAACATGTTTTCAAATATGTAAAGACACTGTTTTATAAATTCATTAGGCAGATATGAAGATGGTTTCTAAAGAATTATAGTGGGTTAGTCTTTTAAAGTTCATTACAGGTATCTCAACAACGTACCTAATAATATACGATGAGCAATGGGAAAGATGGCTCCAGAAGCCACAAACTGTAGATGTTATTTTATCGATTAGTATCTGACATTGTAGTGAAATACACGTAAATAGTAAACTGTTTTTGTAACAACATTGTCGCAGGAAAGGCGTTTTTAGAGTAGACTTAGTAGAGGACCGTGGAGAGTTTTTAACGTATTGTCACAGTGTAACATTTACAACTATATTCAAATGTAATTTATGTATGTAGCGACAAGTATGATTCAGTTAATTGTTATGGTGTTACCAGTCGTTCGTGCAACAACGTCGTCTTTAGTTAATTAGGGGCTAGCAGTTAGTATGAAAATATATTGCAGCATTCAAGGACATTATGGCTTTTAATTGTTGCCGCTAGCTTATCACTAAAGACTATAAAATCATGGCAATTACGAGTCAACAAACATATGTATCTTATCAAATTAGTTTTTCTATACATGAATACATATGAGGGCTTACTCCCATTTGGTCGAACTGCTAAAACAACAATAGATATGGTTCAGTGATCTTACTGGCATGCTTGTTGTTACCTCAGTCATTATAATGAACTGTTCCAGATTATTTGGAAACCGATTATTATTGTATAGATGATATAGATATCGCTTAACGCATAAAATATGCAAATATGACAAATATCGAAATAATCCATGTATTGAATGTAGTGATTTTTTTAATTAATTAAAAAAGAAGGTCTCCTTCTAAAAATGTTTTTTTTTCACAAAAGGCAAAACATTTTTAATTTTTTTTAAATATTCGTTCTTTCAAGTACACATGCAAGTACAAAAAAAGAAAGAAGTGTTTTATTTAACGACGCACTCAACACATTTTATTTACGGTTATATGGCGTCAGACATATGGTTAAGGACCACACAGATTTTTTTTTAGAGGAAACCCGCTGTCGCCACATAGGCTACTCTTTTACGACAGGCAGCAAGGGATCTTTTATTTGCGCTTCCCACAGGCAGGATAGCACAAACCATGGCCTTTGTTGAACCAGTTATGGATCACTGGTCATGACATGCAAGTACAAATGCAGCAGTTTCTTTCAGAATGTTACACACACAATGTCACAATCACTGCAGCTTCACGAGGTGACCAAAACTTGTATAAACATGAAGAGGCCATGTTCATTACATACACAGGTAATCAGGTAGTTGTTATATAACAGAAAAGTACTTATTTTTCGACCAATTGGCATTTTGACCAATTGGGAATTCGACCAAATGGGACGACACCCATATTAGACACAGAGAGATCGAAGCGGGGCCCCAAGGAGAACGCGCTGTCATTCCCTGGGCGGGGGGGGGGGGGGGGGGGGGGGGTCAAATCTATAGTTCACCCAAGAGCTTAGACTTGTATATTTTATCTGTATCACCATGTTCTTAACTTGTTTTATGTTGGAAAGTGAAGAAAAAAAAATACATCACCAACTTGTGACTTCTGTTCCTTGATTTAAACACACACCAGAATAAGTACTCTGTGTAAGTCACTAGTTGGTGATGTAGTTGTTTTCTTTTTCCTTTCCAACATGAAACATTTTTAACAACTTGTTAACACAGATAGTTTTCAGCTCTTGGGTATATGACACATAGGTCTCCCGATAGAGTTGACATAGCGACTGAGAACCTCAAGGGTACGAACAGCAGAGATGTCCTCCTTGGGTCTGTGTTTCATGGGTGTGGGTGTGGATAATTTTTGGCATGCTTCCATCAGAGAATTTGTCAAGGACGCCTGTCGTGGGCACGACAGGGTCTTTCATGGGTAAATTATCCTTATTTATAACACACATGCTAAACACGTATCCATTTAATAATATGTAGTTGTCAGTGTGTATTCGTTAAAGGGACAGACCCTAGTTTCAACCCGTGAAAATTAACACTACATACCTGTAACACATTTGGATAAAGTTACAAGTGAGAGAAACATGAGTCTGTGACTTTGAAATGGTGAAATACCCTCTAAAAATAGACTAAAACTCGACTCCATAACTGTTACTTCTCAGACGCACGTGCGTTTTTAAAAATATGATATATGCATTTTGTGATATTAAAAACACCAGGAAGACCAAAAACACTTCGAATGTACGGAAATGGATAATCTAAACCATAAAATCTAAGTGAAGTATGATTTCAGTTATCGAAAACGGCTCTAATAGTCAAAAATATGTCTTAGTGTTTAAAAACTAGGGTATGTCCCTTTAAGACGCCTGCAATACCCGTGGCGACAATTAAACTACACCGTGTCTTTGACTGCTCGTCACATAATTATTTTATTAGCGCTTGACACTAATTGATCTGATTGGCAGGTCGCTAACGAAGTAGTTACCACGGCAGACGTCAGGGTACCAATTAATTAATTCTCATTAATGTAAAACTAAATATATAAACTGTATTATTATGAAGTTGAAATTGTAGCACTGTGACAATATCACGTAAAGACAAATTCCATAGACTATACTAAACTAATAAAAGCTGTGAAAACATTCATATACAACTTAATCATGCACATATCTTAATAAACACCAGACCAAATAATATTATATTATATGCAAATTCCAGCAACTGTATCAGTGTTCTCAAAATCGTCGTAAATGTATATTCAGTATTAAACAATTCCGTCTCATAACGATCATATAACTTACACACACACACACACACACACACAGACACACACAAGGGATCTTTTATATGCACCATCCCACAGACAGGATAGTACATACCAATTTCTTTTGAACATTTAGCTGCTCACCTGTTTGCATTATGTATACTTTATATACACAGGCCTCCCGCGTGAAGTCAAAATAATAATAGTTTCTAGTACTCGTCCTTTTGTAGATGTTTTTTTTGACACGAGTCTCAAGAAAATCAATCCTTGGAGAGAGCTGTCGTGAGCTCCAAGGTTAGAATTTCTTGAGACGAGTACATTAGTAGCAAGGTATCTTTTATATGCTGCTTCTGCTGCTGCTGCTGCTGTTGGGAAGGTTTATTTTCACTTATACACTACTTTACTTTAGCTATGGATAATGGGAAAAAACATCTGTCAAGTAAATCCATTGATTGTATTCGATATATTCTAACGGCAGTCATGCATAATTGACCCCTCCGTATGACGAGTTAACCACGCCCACCGTGACACGTGATGCAAGATTAGACACACTTTCAATAATGGCTGCCAATTCGCATAGGTCGATAGCAAAATCAACCGATCTGCCGATTACGTTTTTGCCTTAATGTATTTAGAAATATCGTTGTTTAATTAAAAAGCCGACAAGAGGAGACATTCAAGTGTTTCATTACAGGGTACATTTACAATGACAACGTGACTGAAATAGACGAAACCATTTTTACTTCAGTAAATCGAAGCACAAGAACCCGGAAGTGACGAACGTCGTATGCAACCAAAAGAACATTTAAAACATCCTATGCTCGTTTTTTTGTGTCAGAACTGATAAATTAAAATGTCTTGTTTGTTTCTTTTTTCTTCTTCTTTTTCATCTTAATTTTTGTTGTTGTTCGACTTTTATATTAATGGAATCCCGATATGCCGAGGAACAAGAGAATAGAATGTGCGGCGACGACCCGGCCTCGACCCGTTTAAAACCGTGGCGTCTTTATTTTTGGTCGGGTTGCGTTTAATGTTTTGTTTAAAAAAAAAAAAAAGGGAGGGACGTGAGCAGTAACATTAAATACAAGGCGTGTGTGAATGCTATCAGTGTACCATAATTTTATGCACGAAAGGTTACAAAACTATAGCAGGGTACAGTCGCCTGTGCCAAAATTATACAGGCAGTGGTTTAGATTGTGGGATTGCGATGTTTATGGGGGTGTATTCTTACATAGCTGCACTGCTTGAATCAACCGATATACGGCACTTGCCCTATTTATGAAACCAAAGCCATACACGAAATTAAAAAAAATAAAAATAAAATAAAATAAATAAATAAAAATAAAGATGACAACTGGCGTAGCCAGAGGGTGGATTGGTGTTGACCACATCTTTGGCCCTCCAGTTATGTATACTGACATATTGGCCCGTCTCCGTTCTGACAAGATATATTAGGGCTGCTTACGTTTGGGTGCCCCATCCCCTCTTTATAAAATCAGGCTGTCCAGCACACCCTTTTGAAAAAGTTGGACACAATTAGGAATGAAAATGTAGGACAAAAGTAGGAAAACGTAGAGCAAAAGTAGGACTGAAATAGTACGTAGAGACATTATTCATGCTCAAAACACCTTTTTATGTGGTGCTTAGTTTGTACATGTATTTTGTGTAATCAATATACATATTTACATGCATAGGAATGCTGATGCACAGTAAAACAGAGTTAACATGATTAATTCAAGTTTTCCACAATGTATTATAGTCATACATACACATTGTACATTATAATCATGTTAATCATTGGAAAATATGTTGGCTTTGAGGGTGTAATTTTAATATGTTGAGATTATATGGTGCCACAAATTGGGAGATATATCATGCTGCCAAGAAAAATTTAAATAATTCCCATAACTGATGACTTTTATAATAACACAAGGAATATGCACACTTTAACAGCAATTCGTGGCATTTTCAAACAAAAAAGTAAGAAAAACTAAGTATTCTGAAGAAAAAGTAGGAAAAATAGGACAAAGACGAAAAAGTACGAAAAAGTAGGATAGCTGGACAGTCTGTAAAATATTTGCCAATTAAGCCAGTACAACACAGTATTTAAATAAATTATAAACTCATGTGTTGTGGCAACAACTGCTGAGAATCAAACTCGAAGCTTCTGCCCCCACACCCCCAATCTCACACACCCCGCCCATTAGTTATCCTACTGTCACACAAAATGTACTCACAAAGCTTTATCTGTTCTAGAGGCATAGGCAGATAAAAAATAGTAATAAATATTATAAGACAACCCATGCCTACAGAACAATAATAATAATACAAAATAAACATTTAATTAAATTTTTTTATATATAATATAAATAAATTTTTTAAATTAATTATATATATATAAAAAAGAGGCAAAATTATATATATATATATATATATATATATATATATATATATATATATATATATATATATATATATATAACATGAAACTAAACCACAGATTGCAGTTCGCACAATTAGTTTAATATTTATTATGAGAATACTTCCTAACATTTTCTTTTTTCTCAAAGAGAGGTTCTTTACATATTAATCCCCATGCAGTCTGGTACAGGTAAATATATTTATTCAAAAACATATCTTTCTGTGGCATCCATCTCCAAATCATTATCCTCAAAACTTGTAGTCAACTGAGCAATTAAGGATTACCATTTGATGGGTGGTGTCAAACTGAGTCCCAAGTCTTGGAAGTCTGAATTACTCCTTAGCAGCAATATGTGAAACACACAAAAAAAAACCCCACAATAAAATATTGTATTAAATGAAATTGTTGAAAGTGTTTCATTTTCAGCAGCAATTTCACCCCCTGCTCCAGTTTTTCTTTCACATATCAGTTGAAACTGTTCTATTATTTCTATCATTCTGTTCTCAGTATCAAGATGTAATGTAATTTGTTTAATAGTTTGTCTTCAGAATCTCATTTTTGACATCTAATCAATGACTCCACATCCATTGGTCCAGTTGCTGAAATATATAAAAACAAACATGTTAAGTATTTCACATCCATTTGAAGAAGTACATTAGTCTGTAACTTAACTACATATCGTTGTATTAATTTAAAGTTTAATTTAATTCTAGGAATTTTTTTTTTAACAGGAAACAAAATCAATATGACTAAACAAAGTATAAAATTAAAAAGTATAGCAGTAAATTAAGAAAAGTAGTAAACAATGTATTTAACTTTGATGATGTTATTTGATTTCTGTTAGAAAGTTGCACAAAGCTACATATAAGATGACATGTGGAAGAAGAAAAATGCCTATGCTTTGCTAAAATTTGGGGTATAAAATAATGATAGAAAAACAAAAACTACTGTCTCCAAAAGAAAATCATATTTAGGGTAGGTAATAAAAACAAAACAGATGTAAGTGCCTCTTCTAGGTGGTTATGGGTTTGAAATGTTTTGAAATTAGGGTTAGGACATTACATTTCAAACACATGACCATTTATAAACAGCAGTTCTTTTACTATCATTTATCTAAACATTAAAAAATATATATCTATTAATTTCCAAGATTTTAGGGTACATAAGTTTAACCTCAGTAGCCTCTGGAAGAAACCATTAAGTTGAAAATTCTAAGAATAACAATAAAGGAATAATAAAATGTCTTACCAGTATTTATTATAAATTACCCAAGATTGGTAATTGATCTGCTGTTAGGTGAGGACTTGTTTTAATATATATTATGGTAAAATTGGGGGTCTTTTAATTGAGGGGTGGGGTGGAGGGGGACTAATGGATAAGTTAAAGTTTGTTTTGTTTAAAGACACCACTAGAGCACATTGAATTATTAATCATCAGCTATTGGATGTCAAACATTTTGTACTTTTGACATGTATAGTCTAGAGTGCAAACCTGCTACATTAGTAGCCAGGTATCTTATATATATATATATATATATATACACACCACCCAACAGACAGAATAACACATACCACAGCCTTTGATATACTAGTCGTGATGCACTGGCTTAAATCGAATCAAACCGAGAAACCGTAACCGGCAGATCTGTTCCGATTGCAAAAAATCACAATTTTTTTTTTTTTTTTTTTTTTTGCTTCAAAACATTTCAGGGTCCCTACATAAAATCTGCCTAATTTATAACTTTCCAGACAATACTTCCTTATCCCCCTAAAAGCTCACATCCATATAGGCTACTCCCTCACTCCCCCTCCCCTCCCCCACAAAAGCACATACACACACACAAAAGCACATACACATACTCACGCCTACACACATGCAAACAAAAAGAAATGGAAAAAAAAGGCTAAGACTTCCAAACGTTCCAGCATGCTTGTTAATACTATCACTAACCTTAAACCTAACTTAAGCCTAAATCAACTGAATGCTGGAACGATCGGAAGTCTTGCCAAAACTTTTATTTTGGCCATTCGTCTGACTGTGTGCAGTTTAATGACGGATTCTTAACGACAATATATACATCGAAGACTGATTAAATGAGTCAGTAAATTCCATTACATTGGAGGGAAAGTGATTCTTAAACTCTTACCTTCGTAGAATTTATATATCAGTTGAATTTTGATGGATTTCGGCAAAACTTCACTTTCAATACCATGTGACGGTTTCGCAGGAAAACACTGATTTTACGTCAGTCGTAGGCTCCGCATAGTTGTCACCGCTGTTAACACTTGTCAGCAGAAGTATATGTTTACTATGATTATAATTCAGTTGGAGAAGACAATTATTTTAACTAATTTTAATGCTAACTATACAAAAACGTTACACATCGAAAAAAATTATGTTGTCTAACCTAATGGCGTCCAAGCAAAGTTAGGCCCGCGGTTTTTGAACTTCGAAACATGATTGGTCCATCGCGGTTGTCAATCACGCCGTACGGAGGGTCAGTTGTGGGAACCATCCAAACTACATTGATCACCTGTTGCATAAATTTTTAGATCTACTCAAATTGCTGACATACATTTGGTATTTGTTATTTGGTATCTAAGTAGGTCGGGGCCGGTATAAGTAGGAAGGGGCCGGGTCACGTGACAAGGCCGTGACGTCATCAAGGTCACATGAAAGTAGGTCAAGGTCACGGAAAGTAGGTCACGACACCCGGTAGGCCTTGTTACAACTTCCTTGCTACTAATGGAAAACTGTAGCGGGTTTCCTCTCTAAGACTATATGTAAAAATCAATCAGATGTTTAACATCCAATAGCCGATGATTAATAAATCAACGTGCTCTAGTGGTGTCGTTAAACAAAACAAACTTCTTTTTTTCCTATTAGAACATACTCTCTAACCAGTCTCATTAAATAAAGTTTAAACACTCAAGAAATTTAGTTTACAGTCTGTTATTAGGACAGTAAACCCAAACCATATACAGAATGTTTCGCTAGTATATATATAGTTTTATGATGGGCTTTAAGTTTAAAGTGACATATCCTAGTTTTTAAACACTACGGCATATTTTCCACTATTAGAGCTGTTTGTGATCACTGAAATCAAACATTACTTATATTTTATTCTTTAGATTATCCATTTCCGTAGAACCGAAGTGTTTCTGGTCATCCTGGTGTTTGTAGTACCAAAAAATTGCATTTTTCATATGTTTAAAAAACGCACGTGCGTCTGAGAAGTAGCGGTTTATTGATTCGAGTTGTAGTTTATTTTTAAGGATATTTCCTGTTTAAACGTCACAGACTCTTCTTTCACTCTATTGTAACTTTATCCAAATGAGTTACGGGTTTGTAAATTAACTAAACTTAGTGTCCATTTTTGTACAGGTTAAAACCAGGGTCTGCGCCTTTAACAGCCAATAAATGTTTTCATTCCACCGCATATTACAAAAATATTAACCCCAGCCCATACACGGAATTTCTTTCAATCCTCCAGGCTGGACTTTAGCACTCACTGAATGTTTTTCCAGTACCATATTAGATGGACAAAAGAATCCATGAAATATACCCCCACCAACCCCCCCCCCCAAAAAAAAAAAAAAAAAAAAAAAAACACCACCTAAGGCCCCCCCCCTCACCCACCCCTCCCCCAAACCACGCTACCCACCCCAACCCCAAACATACACACACATCATCTACTATTAGGATATGAACCCTAAATAATAAAACATACAACGAATATTTTCCCAAACAATGCACGGCATGTTTTTCCAGTTCTCTTTTGGCAGCAAAGAATCGGTACAATAGCTTCGAATCCTGACAGATGACCGCACTCGGTGTCTTTAAATAGTACAGTACCGTGTTAGATGGACAAGGGATGTTGTTATCAGCACCCCTGCTCCCAGTCTACTATTACGACATTAATCCCAAGCCATACACAGAATGCACCCCCCCCCCCCCCCTCCCTCCCCCGGGACCATGTTCGATTATCATTCTTCTGGTAGATTAACATTATTATTTTTCCAATATAATTTTAGATGGACATTAGATAAATGTTTTTCCAGTGTTCTGGAAGATTGGCATTATCATCCCAAGTCTATAATCCGGACATTAACCCCACACCACACACGGAATGTTTTTTGTTTTTTTTATATACAGTTTTTTGTTAGATGGAGATTATCATACAAATAATGTTTTGGTCTCACAGACTACAATCTCGTTCCAGCCAGTGCTCCACATCTGATGTAACAAAGGTTGTGGTATGTACTATCCTGTCTGTGGGATGGTGTTTACAAAATATTCATTGCTGCTAATCGAAAAGAGTAACCCTTGAAATGGCGACAGCGGATGTCCTCTCTCAATATCTGTGTGGTCCTTAATCATATGTCCGACGCCATATAACCGTATCATTTTAGATGGATATTAGCGAGTCTACAACCAGGACATTAACCCCAGACCACGCAGAATGTTTTGCCAGTCACATACTCGTTGGACACTGAATTCTCGTCATGACAGCTCCTCGTCGCTGTGCACTTGACGTGGTCGTCAAACGACGCCGTCAGACCCGGTCGATACGGAATCAGAGTTCCATACATAAATGCTTCTTACGGAAATAAAGGGCTTGCTTCCTTCGGTAGGTTGACGGATGTCCGAATTGTGCGAATTAGAGGACGAATTAATAAGAAAATCTACGTGCCGGAAGAACGTACGACCTTATCACACCTAAGCTGCATTTGATATATTCCTCCGCGAGGAGTGGAATATCCCTGGCTAGTTTTATTGTTATAATGCCTGAAGCTGAATGAATAAGGCGAATGATAGGCGTAATCAAATTATTTGATTTAGTGTTATACGCTTGTACTGAACAGAACGTCGATATTGTGTCCACAACAGGCGTGCTTGAACAGTTATCTTATGGAAACATATGATTTCACTTTGTTTTTGGGGTGGTTTTTTTTAAAAATATTTATACTTATTATTATTATTATTATTTTTGTTTTGATTTTTAAAACGGAACCCAATGTAAATACATTGTTTGATATAAATGACAAGAGTTTAAGTTTTAGCATTCGAAATACTGCCCATAAAGCGCTCGCTCGATGCGCGGACGGTCTAGGATCATCGGTGGGCTTGTTGGGCTATTTCTCTTCCAGCCATGCACCACAACTGGCATATCAAAGGCCGTGGTATGTACTACCTTGTCTGTGGGGTGGTGCATATAAAATATCCCTTGCTGCTAATCGAAAAGAGTAGCCCATGATGTGGCGACAGCGGGTTTCCTCTCTCAATATCTGTGTGGTCCTTTACCATATGTCCGACGCCATATAACCGTAAATAAAATGTGTTGAGTGCGTCGTTAAATAAAACATTTCCTTCTTCCAAATACTGTCCATATCCACAGTGTTATACCGGTGTCCGTGGTGTAATTGTTTAACAATCAGTCTTAAATCCGGTAGGTAGTGGGTTCGCACCCCGGTACCAGCTCTTGATAAGTTTTAACGACTCAGTGAGTATGTGTGAGGCCACTACATCGACATCTATCCCACTACGCACAAACAACTAACACCTAACCCACATACCTGGATAGCTAAGCTAGGTGTTTCCCCAGGATAGTGTGCTTTAACGTTAATTGGATATAAGCATGAAAATAAGTAGAAACAGCAACAACTGTGTATTATTGACCTCAGCTAGCTATTTATGTTTAATGAGCGGGAGAAAAGTTCAGTTTAAATTGTCCGTTATATGTATATATAATATACTCTTCAAAAAAAGTAGGGGAACCTGAAGAAGAAGAAGTTTGTTTTATTTAACGACGCCACTTGAGCACATTGATTTTTTTATATCTTATCATCGACTATTGGACGTCAAACATATGGTCATTCTGACACTGTTTTTTTAGAGGAAACCCGCTGTCGCCACATAGGCTACTCTATTACGACAGGCAGCAAGGGAACCTGAAATATTAATGTTAATATCAACTATTAGACCGAACATACGTTTTGACCACAGACATCCTAGTAAAGAACGTTGAGGTCTGTTTATCAACACACAGAAACACATTCCATAGTTTGCACATGCATCACGAAGTTGCCCCGTACACGTGCGTGGGGTGTCATTCTCGATTTTGACAATTTCCAGGAAGGTCCAATAATCACTGTGGAACATTATTTCTGTCAATCTGTTTCATTCTGTTGATTATACAGTTGTTATTGTTTTGTTTCTAGTCATTTTTATTGTTTGAATTTGCGATTTACTGATAAAAAACGTCAACTTTGAAATTTCACTTCTGACCCCAATCGTCCTTCAAGATCTTTGTTGGTCATAAAACCTACTGTAATACTGAACTACCGGTGGTAATGTTTGCCCAATTAATTCACTATTATCATATAACCATTCCCCACAGCTAATATACCTTACAATTTAGGCAACTGTAAATTCTTATTAGAGTTCCCCTACATTTTTTGAAGAGTATATATATATATATATATATATATATATATATATATATATATATATATATATATATATATATATAATATTACGCTCTCGTCTCTCCCTGTCTGTCTGTCTGTCTGTCTCTTTCTGCCAAACAAACAAACAAACAAACAATAAATAAATAAATAAATAAATAAACAAACAAACAAACAAACAAACAAATAATAAATAAATAAATAAATAAATAAATAAACAAACAAACAAACAAACATAAATAAATAAATACATTTTGGTGGACATCAACCCGTTGCAATTTGAACAAATTTATTTAACAGCAGTGTTTCATAATAATGGTCTGATCTTTTGTCTCATCCCCGAAGAGAAAATGTAATAATTCAGTCTGGACAGCGCGAGAGAAAAACGGCCTCCCGACAGTGTCATAGCACAGCGAGGGCCGGAAATGGCCGTGACATTTCTTCCTCCACGCTGCAAAGAATCTTCTTCCGCACGTTGTAATCTCTCCTTTTAAATGAGAGCTCTTCTAAGCGAATGTGTTCGATCGATAGTTCCAGCAGCGCATCTATTATACGGGCCTGTTCAAGCGTAACAATAAACATGTTGTTGACTGTCGCCTAATTGGAACTGACAGCGACACTGACATGTTAACTGGCACCGGCACTTTGAGCAGCTAACTGCAGATGAGGCAGCGTGTGCCTGAGATTAGCCGCAGTTTATGTGCGACACTTTTTAATAACGTTGGACACTAACCGTTTATCCTCAATATCCACGTGTCTGTTCAGCTCTTTGGCTCTGTCGAAGGGACGAAATCCAGCTCTGCCAAGGTGCTAGGGTCGTAGAATCGAAGACCTTTGGTAGGCGCACTGGATGTTTGTGTTGTGTCCAGACCAGTTCTACACGACCTTCCTTCCTTCCTTCCTTCCATCCTTCCATCCTTCCATCCATCCTTCCTTCCTTCCTTTTTTCTTTCATTCATTCATTCTTTATTTCTTTGTTTATTTGTTCATTCGTTCGTTCGTTCGTTCGTTCCTTCTTTCTTTCTTTTAATAATATTAATCTCTGTTCATATTTAAATTGCATAGATATATTATTGATGTAACATGTATGTATTGTGGAGAGGGCCTAGTAAATTGTATAACTTGCGCCTAATCCATTTTTAAAAAAAACAATAAAATAAATATGTTTCAATCACCCTTCTTCTTCTGCGTTCACTTTCTTTATGCTCCTTGAATTCAAATTGTGAGTTTTACCGCCTCCATGAACTCCACAGTCAGCAGCAGGTCGTCTCTTTCGCCCCAAAGTTTTTCTCCGATTGTTCTGGGTTGTGGCCAGATGTTTTCTCTGATACTGTATCGTTCTGTGGTAAGCAGGTATCTTCTACAGTAACTTTGTACTTTTCAGGCTTGGTGGAGAGTGAAAAGAGAGTTGTTGCCGTTTTGTTCTTGTTGATCTCGACTCCCCAGTTTTTACCCCACTTGTTGACTGCGTTGGTTGCTTCTTGTATACGAATGGTTACAGTTGTAGTGTATTCTGCTCGGGTCCAGATGGCTAGGTCATCCGCATGGAGTGCCCGGTGGATGAATGGAGAGAGTTGCTTTGGCAAGTCGTTGATGAAGATGATAAATACAGTAGGGGATATTACTCTTCCTTGTGGAACACCTTCTTGCAAGTGAACCAGTTTGCTTCTGTTACCATCTAGCTTGACTCTTGCATGTCTTCTGGTCAGGAAGTTTTTTTTTATCCAGTTGTACATGTCTCCCCGGATTTCCATTCTTATGAGTTTGAGAAGTCATCCTTCCTTCCAGACTTTGTCGAATGCCTTTGTGAAGTCAAATAAGGTGGCAAGTACGTTTTCTTTCTCTTGGAAGGCATCCTCGATATCCTGGTCTAGATATGTGACTTGGTCGTCAGTACTTTTAAGTTTTCTGAATCCTGATGGACTGTCATCGAGCTTGTGATTTGCTTCAAGGTAGTTGAGAAGTCTAGCATTAATCATTTTTTCCCCATGGTTTTCCTATGCAACTTAGGAGACTTATTGGTCTGTGACTGGTTATGTTGTTTGGGGGTTTGTTTTTCTTCAAGATTGGTATTATTTCTGCTTCTTTCCATTCTTAAGGGACGACTGATTGTTCCCAAGCCTGATTGAACAGTTGAAGCAGTCTGGTTCTTCCTTCTCATCCGAGGTGCTTGATGAGTTCATAAGTTATTCCATCAGGGCCTGGCGATTTTTTCTTGTTTAGACTGTGTATGGTTCGGTTGAGTTCTGAAGGTTGGAAACTTTTCGTCATGATGTCTGCTGAAGCTAGTTCCTTTTTTTAAAGATTTATTTCCTTTCGTATTTCTGCTTGTCAGTCTCTTGGAATCGTGATTTTGCTTTCAGTAGCAAAACCTTCAGCCAGTACATTTGCAGCATGTTTTCCTGTATATTAGTTCCCATTTTCCTCTATTACAGTGCATCCTCTGTGTGTTGTATCATTCTCCTCGTTCAGTGACTTTGTGAGTTTCCAGAGTTTTGTCGAGTCTTCTCAACATTTAGTGATTCGGTCTTTTCTTTCCAGCTTTCTCGGACATGCTTGAGTTTCTCCTTCTTGAAGATAGCTTGAGCTTTGTTGTGCTCTGTGACGTTGCAGTCTGTGGAGTTATTTTCCATCTTCTCACGAGTCTCACTTGCAGTCTGTGGAGTTATTTTCCATCTTCTCACGAGTCTCATTTGCAGTCTGTGGAGTTATTTTCTATCTTCTCACGAGTCTCACTTGTAGTGTGGTGGAGTTCTTTCAATTGTTTACTCCAGAATAATTGGTATGGTCTCTTGGTATGGATCTGCGGGCTACAGTCAGAAGTGTTTCTGTGAATTGTTTGGCGTTCTCTCTGACATCGTTGTTTAGAAAGGTCGTAGAGAGGTTTTGCTTAGTAAATCTTGTATAGAGGTCCCAGTCTGCTTTCTTGTAGTTTCAGCTTGCTGATTTATGTTTGTTGTCTGGAATGGGCATTTGTTTTAGGGTCAGAGTGATGGGTTTGTGATCACTTCCTCCGAGCTGTTTGGTTACTTCTCTGTTTACTTTCCTTTGGATGTTTTCTGTTGCCATTGCAAGGTCTGGTGTGCTTGTACCTCTCCAGCTTCTTGAATAGTAACTGGGTTCATCGTCATGATTGTTGATTAGGGTGAGTGTGACGGAACCTGCTCTTATCTTTTCGCCTGTGGCGATGTTAATTGTTTTAGAGGGCCGTGTGCAGCTTGGTTACGTAATACCCCCGCGCGACGTGGTACAGCTGCGTCCCAATATGCACTTAGACCAGGTGCGGAGGCCATGTGGCCAGTAGTTACGTAATACCTCCGGGAGTTCTGTTTTACGACCGTGGGTTCTAGCGAACTAGGCGTCGGTCTGTCTGACCATCTAAGAGAAAATACCGTCTCTGGGAGTTGTGGCAATATCACATGATAGGTGAGGTACCGCGTTGTGCCCCCAGGCGATATTCGCTGTCTCTGAGATTTTTTAATAAATAGATAGGATTTTAGAGATATCGAGGAGAAACATTGGAAGGCTCCCGGGGAACGTAGTCTGACTGGACTGGTAAATATAATTTTCTGCTCTGTTGTATAACCTTGTTGTGATTGATGTGACTTTAAATATTTTAATACTGTATTATACCAATATTCTTTAGACAGTGTCTCCGGTAATCTGACGAAGTAAATTGTAGGCGTCACTGTTCTAATATATTTATACGAGTATTTGGTAAGATAAAGCTTAGCCGGTCATCCTAGAGGACCTAGGTAAACTGTATGTTATTGTGATAGGTACCAGTATTAATTCTGTATTACAAGGTTACTGAATGAGTATTTAAGGGTTAATTAAAAATTAACCAGTTAGGAATAGAGTTGTAATTCCTTTATTAATTAAGTTTCCCTGGAAGCGTTTCTCAATTATCACACGTGTGTGTGTGTTGTATCACGGTGAAGTGATTAAAATATTGTGTAAACTAGACACCTAGTGATTAACTAAGTAAGTGATTAGCTGGGTTGTTATTATATTGTTGTTGTTAATTAACTACTGCGGCAAGTACATTTGTCAGCGTAGTGTTAATACAGATTCCAAAGTGTATTGTGTTTTGTTGTGTTTTCTAGTGAACTAAACGTGGTACATATATATATTTATGTCAGATCTTATCTCTGATTATACCTAGAGCCGAGCCACTCGGGTAGTAGCCTGCCCGATACAGAGAGATCTAATAGATATACAGTTAGGAGAGATATTTGGATAATCGTGTTTTATTCAGTTACGGGTATTATAGGATCCCCGTGACAGTGAGATTATTTTCGATCATCCACTCTTCAACACATTCTCTTCTGCTGTCCATGTTTTAATATCCCCAGCTTGGTGAATGGTTGTTTAAGTATCCGACCACTAGATGATCTGTATCAGAGATTGTGATGGTCCTTAGGTTTAGTTTCTTGGTGTTAGGGCAGTAGACGTTTGTGATGCTCATTGTTTTGTCGGTGTAGATCTTCATAGTCATGTGTTCAGACTCATTCAGGTTGCTTGTTGTTTCAGTAGCCGCAATGGTGTTGCGCACCAGGGTAATTAGTCCGTCCTTGTGTCCTCCGTCTAGACGGAAGGTTTCATATCCTCTCATAAAGAAACGGATTTCTTTGTTCGGATGGGTTTCTTTGGCACACAGGATGTCTATTTTGTTGTCCCGTAAGAAGTTCGTTAATTCAACTCTCTTTTTGTATATGCCCTCAGCATTCCATTGCGTAATTCGTAGTGTGTCAGTGGAATCTTTGTGGCCAGTGGCTCTTCTCTGCCCCTTCGAGGCTCGGGATTCGGCGCTGCTCCTACCTGGTGAAGGTCCATAGAAGCAGCTCCATCTCGATATGAATTCTGAAGCATTTTCATTAACTGTATGATGCGTACCTGTTCGTTTTCCATTTCGGGATCCCACGCCATACAGGCAAACAAGTTTCGTCTTCGGTGGTGGTGGTTTTTTTGTCAGGGTTGCCTTCCCTTAGCCTTTCTTCAGCCAAGAAGTATACCGCAAGCCCGCGGAGGTTTTGAAGTTGAGGTGTTCCTTCTCCTAGATGGACTGCTTTCACTTAGCTAACGGTATCCATCTTCCCGGATTTTTCTGTTGGGGTTTTTCTCCCTTGGTCTTTCTTGCTGCTAATAAAACAGTCTTCATCTGAAGACTATGAGTCAGAATTATGAGTTTTGACATCCAATAACTGATGATTAATTAATCAATGTGCCGAGTTTTTTTTATTATACCATATCTCTCTCTGTTTGAGATTTCGCATTCTTCTATATGCAATAATACAATACAGGACAATACTACGTGCTATGTTACATTCTGTTTAATGAATACATTACAGTGCAATACATTACAATTTTATAAGCAAACTAGGTATGAAAACATTTGTCAAGCGGAAGTCTTCCCAGTTGAAACAAAACTAAAAGGACTGTTTGTATCAGCTAATACAATGTTGAGCTAAATGGTTATACGATATCTAAAACGAGACTGGTGTGTTCCATGAAGACAGTATATTATCTACTGGTAAAACAAAACACACGAGTTACTGTTTTGCATAATTAGATAACGTCGACGTTGTAGAGTGTGGGGACCGGGACGTAGCCCTGTGGTTGATGCGCGGTCGGTCTGGGATCGATCCCCGTCTGTGGGCCCATTGGGCTATTTCTCGTTCCAGCCAGTGCACCACGACTGGTGTATCAAAGGCTGTGACATGTGTTATCCTGTCTGTGAGATGGTGCATATAAAATATCCCTTGCTGCTAATCGAAAAGAGTAGCCCATGAAGTGGCTACAGCGGGTTTCCTCCCTCAATATCTGTGTGGTCCTTAACCATATGTCCGACGCCATATAACTGTAAATAAAATGTTTTGAGTGTGTCGTTAAATAAAACATTTCCATTTCCTTGTAGAGTGAGGCGTCGAAACTGCACCTTTAAATCAAAATATTCCTTCTTTTTTTTATTCAGTGAAATGACAGATTAGACTGTTTAATATACGTACGAAACCTAATAGCCCGTGCTAGTCTTTTTGTGAGATCTCATTAAACATTCATTCGTTCATTAGCCGACTTGAGTTCGAACCACTGATGTTTGAAAGAGATTTGTTTTTCTCATTCGCAATGGCTACTATACTAGTCCTGTCTGTCTCTGTCAACTAAAAGACATGAAACAATCTCTTACAGAATGACAGTTGTTTACGACAGATACATTGTAACCATGGGGTCGGGGGGGGGGGGGGGGGGGGGGGGCTTTAAGTAACCCTCCATGTTTGCTTGTCTCAGGATTAAAAGAAAGAAATGTTTTATTTAACGACGCACAAAACACATTTTATTTACGATTATATGGCGTCAGACATATGGTTAAGGACCACACAGATTTTGAGAGGAAACCCGCTGTTGCCACTTCATGGGCTACTCTTTCCGATTAGCAGCAAGGGATCTTTTATTTGCGCTTCCCACAGGCAGGATAGCACAAACCATGGCCTTTGTTGAACCAGTTATGGATCACTGATCGGTGCAAGTGGTTTACACCTACCCATTGAGCCTTGCGGAGCACTCACTCAGGGTTTGGAGTCGGTATCTCGATTAAAAATCACATGCCTCGACTGGGACCCGAACCCAGTACCTACCAGCCTGTTGACCGATGCCACCGAGGCCGGTCAGGATTAAAGATGCAATATCTAGCGTCTATCAGTGTGTAATCATTCAGTCGGTAGAACGCTCGCATGAGGTGATTGCGTCGTAGGATCGAACCACCTCAGTGGACCTGTTCTCTGATTGGATGTTTTCCCCATCCCAACCAGTACACCACGATTGACATATCAAAGTCCGTTTGTATGTGTTGTCCTGTATGTGGGAAAGAGCATATAAAAGATCCATTGCTGCTAATGGAAATAAGTAGTGAGTTTTCTCTCTAATACGATATGTCAATAATTACAAAAAATTTGGACACCCAATAGCCAATGATTAATAAATCAACGTGCTCTAGTGGTGTCGTTAAACAGAACAAACTCTAATTTTAAACAGACATTTCTTTCTTTTGCTTCATTATCTTGAAATTATCAAATGTTGGCCCCCCCCCCCCCCCCCAATTTTTAAAAAAAAAAATCGTCCTTGGTTTAGCCACGAAACTGGCATTATATATTTGTGGAAACGTGACGTCAAACACAAGATGCGTGTTAAATGGAATCGCCCTGCATGCACGTGCGACCGGTGTAAGTAGACTACAGGCCCTTGTTAGGATATAAAAAGGATATTCCTGAAAGCTAAATCACCTCATGTTAATACGGGCTTCAAGAAACCCCCCACAGAACAAGCCAGTTCGGTGCTACTTCAATTCCGACTGTAACAAATCAACTGCAATGTCTAATGTAGCGTGTTGGTAGCGAAACGTGCTTCGTCCTCAGAAGACAATTAACCGAATCAATGAACCGGATCCATTAGATGTAGAGCAAAGCTCTGTAGACAGTTTTTTTTTTCTCTTTTTTTTTCTTTCTGTTTTGTGTTTGCAAATATCCACGATTAGCCAAGACCGTTCGATACCTAGCCTAAATTAACCAGGGGGTGCGTTCAATACAAAAAGAATTAGGACAAGTCAACAAATTACGCAGTGCAAAAACTGGCATTCATTCATGCATGTATTAATTTCAACCTATTTTCGTGCTTATATCCAATTAATGTTCAAGCTCGCTGTCCTGGGCTGTCTGTCCAAGGCCCCGTTTCACAAAGCGATCTTAGCGCTAAGATCAACTTAAGTGCATATGTTAGCTGTGCAGTTACGGTGATCTTAGGGCTAAGATGGCTTCGTGGAACGGGGCCCTGGTCAGTGTGTTAGTTGTTAGTGTAACACACTCGTTGAAAAAAAAAAACAAGACGGGGTCACGGTTCAGGGATTTATTCACAGGCGGAACCAGAAGTTATAAAAAAACACTCTTCGCTGTGGGTGACGAGTCTCACAAAGAGATAAACACGACAGAGTCCCATGGAAAATTTGTGCTGTGATCAATGCTGATCAATGAACATGAAAAGCAAAGATAGACCCTTCTTCTTTGAAATCTTATGGTGTTGTGTGTGTATGTGAATGTTGCACGGACGTTACATGAAACATCACGTGATAAAATAAAACTATATCATTAGCTATTGGCTAGTAACAAGCTAGGGCGTTGTCCAAACGAAATACGATATTCTCGACAGAATATCGTAACCTAGAAAAGTGAAATAAAATACATATACAGTAAATATTAAAATAAACTAATTACAAATATTTACTCCCCGTTACGTTAGTTGTTACTAAGACAGAAGAGGGTGTAGTGGTCTTACACCTACCCATTGAGTCATTAAAACTCGCTCTGAGTGGGAGCTAGTACCTGGCTGCGAACCCAGTACCTACCAGCCTTATGTTCGACGACTTAACCAGAACACTACATGCACGTCGAACATAAGGCTGGTAGGTACAGGATTCACAGCCCGGTACCAGCTCCCACCCAGAGCAAGTTTTAACGACTCAATGGGAAGGTGTAAGGCCACTACACCCTCTTCTTTCTCACTATCCTCTTATCCCCCTTGTTTCGTTTTGTGACGCTAAGATCACCCTCTCTTTTACACCACCACCCCCTCTTTTCCTTTCAAAATGACGTCTTAACAATATTAATATTCTACTACTATTACTGCTACTGCTACTACTAATAGTAATTATTATTATTATTATATGTATAGTTATGTAGAACAATGAATGAATGAATAAACAAACGAAAGAAAACGTAACAAAAACAAACTGAAATTGGCTTTCCGGAGAATATCGATGTTTCCCGAAATCTGACGCGAAGGGTTATGACGTCACAAAAAGGGAGGCCTGTCATTCTGTCTACTCAGTTTCGTTTACCAGCTAGCGGACTGCTCTGCGAGTCACAAGCAAGTGATACGGTTGTGTTAACTACTTAGAGGTTCTTGTCATTAATCTACAGCGGACAGATGTGTCAGTGAGTGGCTTTATCATGCCTTCGCAGACCTGTCAATACCGCCACTGAGGCCTCCATTAGCGCTCAGACTACTATTGGCCAAATGTCAGATGTGAAAGAATTTTCGCTGCCACCGCTGGTAATTAGTAGCAGACGATAATACGAACGCTAAAGGTCCGCACCGGCCAGAGGCGCGCGCGCTCCAGCGATATTGTGTGGGACGGTGTTTCTTTAATAAGCGCTGCACGGAGTACCAGTGGTGTGTGTGTTGTGTGTGGGACGATGTTTCTTTGATAAGCGCTGCGCGGAGTACCAGTGGTGTGTGTGTGTGTGTGTGTGTGTTGTGTGTGGGACGGTGTTTCTTTAATAAGCGCTGCACGGAGTACCAGTGGTGTGTGTGTTGTGTGTGGGACGATGTTTCTTTGATAAGCGCTGCGCGGAGTACCAGTGGTGTGTGTGTGTGTGTGTGTGTGTGTGTGTGTGTGTTGAGTGTGGGACGGTGTTTCTTTAATAAGCGCTGCGCGGAGTACCAGTGGTGTGTGTGTGTGCGCGCGCGCGCGTGTGTGTGTGTATGTTTTGTGTGTGTGTGTGTGTGTGTGTGTGTGTGGTGTGAGTGTGTGGTGTGTGTGTGTATATGTGTTGTGTGTGTGGGACGGTATTTCTTTAATAAGCGCTGCGCTCAGTACCAGTGGTGTCTGTCTGTCTGTCTGTCTGTCTCTCTCTCTCTCTCTCTCTCTCTCTCTCTCTCTCTCTCTGTGTGTGTTTGTGTGTATGTATGTCTCTCTCTCTCTCTCTCTCTCTCTCTCTCTCTCTCTCTCTCTCTCTCTCTCTCTGTGTGTGTGTGTGTGTATGTGTGTGTGTGTGTGTGTGTGTGTGTGTGTTCGTGTGCGTGTGTTTCTTATGGCATCAATAGTAAATACATGTATTTAAAAGCGAAATGATAATTCTATATATGATGTATAGGCTGTTACGTCCGATTACGTTGAAAGACATCCCAGGAGAAATAAGACGTGAGCTATCTGTTGTCAAGCAATGGTAACAACATGAATAAAGTGATTACCAAATCAATAATATTATAAAAATTGTAAAGTTCTATATCACTGTTAAACTGATGAATGATGAACAAAATACAAACAGGACTGTAAGTAGCTACCTGTGGTTTTACTGATCAGTATCGGAACAAGCTGTCACGACCTTGTCAAAGCTTCTCTTTGACTTTCGCGTACAGAGATACGAATTTTATTGCGACGATAATTTTGTTCAGATTTAAAGAAATAATTGCACTCGCTGACTTGAAGTCTGTTTATATTCAACATTCATGATGGCTTTTTTTTCCGAAATAGATGAATATGACATTACGTACCGCAAAGTCCCCACAGTAAATGAGTTTCGAGGGAATGATTTAATGGAAATGAGAGACTGACATTCCTGTCATCACAAATATAACAGACGACACACGGCGAACCCGCAGTAAATATCCTCGAGGGTATTTTTTCTCATTTATTTTCTAAAATAAATATAATAATATACTGAATTTGTAAACAAGGGTCAGGATCTAGCTCGGTTTTGGTGGAGTGCTTTAGTGAGGTGCTTGGATCCGTTAATAACACATAAGTAGACTATTTTGTGTATTATGTGCCGATGACACAAAAGTAGACTATTTTGAGTATGTTGTGCCGATAACACAAATATAGACTTATTTGTGTATGTGGTGCCGATAACACAAAAGTATACTATTTTGGGTATTATGTGCCGATAACACAAATATAGACTACTTTGTGTATGTTGTGCCGATAACACAAATATAGACTACTTTGTGTATTATGTGCTGATAACACAAAAGTAGACTATTTTGTGTATGATGTGCCGATAACACAAACGTAGACTAGTTTGTGTATGTTGTGCCGATAACACAATAGTCGACTATTTTGGGTATCGTGTGCCGATAACACAAAAGTATACTATTTTGAGTATGTTGTGCCGATGACACAAATATAGACTTCTTTGTGTATGTGGTGCCGATAACACAAAAGTATACTATTTTGGGTATTATGTGCTGATAACACAAAAGTAGACTTTTGTGTATGATGTGCCGATAACACAAAAGTAGACTTTTGTGTATGATGTGCCGATAACACAAATATAGACTACTTTGTGTATTATGTGCTGATAACACAAAAGTAGACTATTTTGTGCATGATGTGCCGATAACACAAAAGTAGACTAGTTTGTGTATGTTGTGCTGATAACACAAAAGTCGACTATTTTGGGTATGGTGTGCCGATAACACAAAAGTCGACTATTTTGTATATGGTGTGCCGATAACACAAAAGTCGACTATTTTGGGTATGGTGTGCCGATAACACAAAAGTCGACTATTTTGTATATGGTGTGCCGATAACACAAAAGTAGACTATTTTGAGTATGTTGTGCCGATAACACAAATATAGACTTCTTTGTGTATGTGGTGCCGATAACACAAACGTATACTATTTTGGGTAATATGTGCTGATAACACAAAAGTAGACTTTTGTGTATGATGTGCCGATAACACAAAAGTAGACTAGTTTGTGTATGTTGTGCCGATAACACAAATATAGACTACTTTGTGTATTATGTGCTGATAACACAAACGTAGACTATTTTGTGCATGATGTGCCGATAACACAAAAGTAGACTATTTTGAGTATGTTGTGCCGATAACACAAATATAGACTTCTTTGTGTATGTGGTGCCGATAACACAAACGTATACTATTTTGGGTAATATGTGCTGATAACACAAAAGTAGACTTTTGTGTATGAAGACTTTTGTGTATGATGTGCCGATAACACAAATATAGACTATTTTGGGTATGTTGTGCCGATAACACAAATATAGACTACTTTGTGTATTATGTGCTGATAACACAAAAATAGACTATTTTGTGTATGATGTGCCGATAACACAAAAGTAGACTAGTTTGTGTATGTTGTGCCGATAACACAAAAGTAGACTATTTTGGGTATGGTGTGCCGATAACACAAAAGTAGACTATTTTGTGTATGGTGTGCCGATAACACAAAAGTAGACTATTTTGTGTATGATGTGCCGACAACACAAAAGTAGACTCTTTTGTGTATGTTGTGCCGATAACACAAAAGTAGACTATTTTGGGTATGTTGTGCCAATAACACAAAAGTAGACTATTTTGGGTATTGTCACTGGGATCCTATAATACCCGTAACTGAATAAAACACGACTATCCAAATATCTCTCCTAACTGTATATCTATTAGATCTCTCTGTATCGGGCAGTCTGTTACCCGAGTGGCTCGGCTCTAGGTCTAATCAGAGATAAGATATTATATAAATATAGTTAATATAGCACGTTTAGCTCACTAGAAAACACAACAAAACACAACGCTGACAAATGTACTTGCCGCAGTAGTTAATTAACAACAACAATATAATAACAACCCAGAGCTAATCACTTAATTAGTTAATCACTAGGTGTCTAGTTTACACAATATTCTAATCACTTCACCGTGATACAACACACACACACGTGTGATAATTGAGAAACGCTTCCAGGGGAACTTAATTAATAAAGGAATTACAACTCTATTCCTAACTGGTTAATTTTTAATTAACCCTTAAATACTCAGTCAGTAACCTTGTAATATAGAATTAATACTGGTACATATCACAATAAAGACAATAACCTACAGTTTACCTAGGTCCTCTAGGATGACCGGCTAGGCTTTATCTTACCAAATACTCGTATAAATATATTAGAACAGTGAAGCCTACAATTTACTTCGTCAGATTACCGGAGACACTGTCTAAAGAATATTGGTATAATACAGTATTAAAATATATAAAGTCACATCAATCACATCAAGGTTATACAACAGAGCAGAAAAATATATTTACCAGTCCACTCGGACAAACGTTCCCCGAGAGCCTTCCAATGTTTCTCCCCGATATATCTAAAATCCTATCTATTTATTCAAAAATCTCAGAGACAGCGAATATCGCCTGGGGGCACAACGCGGTACCTCACCTATCATGTGATATTTCCACAACTCCCAGGGACGGTATTTTTTCTTAGATGGCCAGACTTACTGTCGCCAGTTCGCTAGAAATACCCCGGTCGTAAACCGCACTACCGGAGTTATTACGTAACTACTGACCACATGGCCTCCACACCTGATCTAAGTGCATATTGGGACGCAGCTCTACCACCGTCGCGCGGGGGTATTACGAAACCAAGCTGCACACGGCCCTCTAAAACAATTAACATCGCCACAGGCGAAAAGATAAGAGCATGTTCCGTCACAGGTATGTTGTGCCGATAACGGACTATTTTGTGTACCGGTATCTTGTGCCGATTACACAAGTATAGTTAGTGTAGAATATTTTGTGTACCGGTATCTTGTGCCGATTACACAAGTATAGTTAGTGTAGACTATTTTGTGTACCGGTATCTTGTGCCGATTACACAAGTATAGTTAGTGTAGACTATTTTGTGTACCGGTATCTTGTGCCGATTGTACAAGTATAGTTAGTGTAGACTATTTTGTGTACCGGTATCTTGTGCCGATTACACAAGTATAGTTAGTGTAGACTATTTTGTGTATATTGTGTTCATAAATGTGAAAAAAGGAAGGACATGACATTAAATAGGCTTTAGTACATTGACGTGATCCATATATTTCATCTTTTAAATACTGTGGTACGTACCGTGACATAAGGAACCCATACCATCCATAATAGCTATTGTCCTTCCAAGTGTCATATTTTGCAAAACAAATGTTTTTAAATATTTATTCGCTAAAAAAACAACTACAAATTAAAGGCATAATGTCACAGACCACTGACCTATTTAATGGTCTAACAAAGTATTACCTGAACAAAACTTATTTAATCTGTCCCTAAATGCACTTTATTCAACCATCTTCATAACCACCATACTCCATTTATTAATTATATTTTGTAAAAATAATTGAATTATGGCAATGGTCCATAATTCAAAAACTAAAATTGCCGAGAGGGTTGATATGAATTTCATTCCATCATAGTTCAGTTAAAGTGATGCGATAGCTAGATTTGGTTTCCAACAATTAATGTAATTTTTATTTATTATCCATTTTTAGAGAAATAAGGTCCTTAAATCCGTGACAGTATGCCTTTAATCTAACTTATACATAATATTTGCATAATTAACTACCGAACTATCGATGTTGTAATGCGGTATCACTCGACGTAAACAGTTCCTTTCTGAATAAATGTGTGTAAAAAAAAAAGAAAAAGAAAAAGAAAAAACGTTACATCTATATTCATCAAAATGCCAATCTAATTAAAATTAGCTCCGCTATTACATGTGGATCTAACAGCAGCCCTTGGAGCCCATGTCCAGTTGACCTGTCATTCGACCAATCAAAACCTTACTTGCAAAATCATGCCAGTGATTTGAAAAAGAATTTGAAAACATTCGGGATTATACTAACAAGTTCGCCTATTGCATAAATAGTCTCGCCCGATATTTTTAGAATTTGTATGCTCCCGAATAACGCTATAAAAGGCGAAGTGTAATTGGTCGATATTTAAATTGTTATTTATAGATGAAATGTCACCTGGACATGGGAGTCCACGCAATGCTGTTAGATCTACGGGTAGACCCAGTAGAGCTAATTTTAATCAGATTGCCAAAATGGCACCTGGTTGTTCACCCTTAAAGCGACCGACCCTAATTTTTAAACACTAAGTCGTATTTGTTATCGTTTGGCCAGCAATAGACTGGTCTCCTGAAACTATGTAAGAGACCAGTGGCTCTCGGTGTCACATTCTCAGTAAAACATTTTAGTAAAATAAATTAGCGATATCATCGTGTGAGCAGGCGGGCACTGTTTCGACCCCCCCCCCCCCCCCCCCCCCCTCCCGAAATCGTTTCGCATGAGCAATTGCTCACGTCAAACTATAAGGACTGCCTTTATGGTGGCAACAAGTTAAAGTTAATGTTTGTTTTGTTTAACGACACCACTAGAGCACATTGATTTATAAATCATCGGCTATTAAATGTCAAACATTTTGGTAATTTTGACATATAGTCTTAAAGGAAACCCGCTACATTTTTTCCATCAGCGGCAAGGGATTTTTTAATATGCACTATCCCACAGACAGGATAGCACATACCACGGGCTTTGATATACCAGTCGTGGTGCACTGGCTGGAACGAGAAATAGCCCACTGGGCCCACCGACGAGGATCGTTCCGAAACCGACCGCGCATCAAGCGAGCGCTTTACCACTGGGCTACGTATCGCCCCTTATGGTGGCTACAGTTCATGACAGTCTTTTACTCATCGCTAAAAAAGAAAAAAAGAGAATGAGATAACATCTTTAGTTGTAATGACTACGTGACAGAATGTAAATGTGTTCGGTTAAACCAAACAGGGATCCGAATAATCCACTGTCGGCGATAAGAGATGTTATAGTGCTCTGGGTGAAAAGGAGGAAATTACCATTATTTTTCACGAATTGTTTTCTTACAAGGATACATGGCAATTGATGGCGTTATGTCACGCGAGGCATTACATGGCGATCTGCAATGGCATCTTGGCAGGAAATGCTTTCTCCCCTAGAGAATAATAAACTAAACAAATTCAATTCACTAGACAAATAAACAACACGAATACAAAACTCACCACGGGACTACCAGTATGCATAATTCATCATCTTCGGAATCGGAGATATGCGGAGAGTGGTGTTAGGGATGGTGTTGGGGGTGGTGTTGAGGGTGGTGTTGGGCGTGGGTGTGGTGGTGGTGGTGGTGCTGCTGCTGCTGGGTCCATTTGTGCATAAAGAGAGGGTCACATAGGTACCGTGACGCGCCCGCCTGTTTGAAATGCCCTTGTTAATGACTTTTAATTACTTTTAAACTCATCATCCACAATATATAACAATCCTCTGTCGCCAATAAAGCTGGTCTGACCCACGGCACTAGATAACTGCTGCCGGTAGAAGGGGAGTACAGAAGGTGGTTACAAGTGCCTCTTAACAATGCCAGAAGTGGTCAGACTAAGCCCACAGGTAAAAGCTGATGGAGAATGACAGGTGTGTCGCACGAATAGACACAAGAGACAAGCACATGTCGCGCCTTGAGAGACAAGGACTGGGATGTGAAGGTGGACAATGAAAGAAGTTGAAAGATAGGAGCTGCCATATCGGGAAGAAATGAGATGGAAGTCAAAGGAGAGAAAGGAAATATATATATTTAAAAAATGCGTCTTTACGCATCTTTATTTCAATATTTTCACTGTTAACCCCTAAAAACCTTAATTTTTTCATATTATTAGTGTTATACATTATATATATATATATATATATATATATATATATATATATATATATATATATATATATATATATATATATATATATATATATATATATATATATATATATTTGTTATATAGAATTATTGTAAGATAGTGCTATCAGGGCCACAACCATGACACTACCAAAATTATTTCTGGGGTTAATAAACGTTATCAACAAAAAAAAAAAAAAAAAAAAAAAAAAAAATAATAATAAAAATAAATATTTATTTAAATATTTTCGGGAAGCATGCCCCCCCACCCCCTACAGATCTCACTCTCTTCGGTAGCTCGGTTTATTTACCGCCAGCAAACTTAAAACAAGCCCTTTTTAGAGTTTTGTGATCTCCCCTTTACAAAATCATGGATCCGCTCCTGGGGTCTTTTGGTCTCACACATTTGCCTTCTCAGTAGAGAAACAAGATTTACAGTATGCCACAACCAATGTCCCGCGACTGGTATATCAAATGCCGTGGCATGTACTGTCCTGTTTCTCTGGAAAGTGCATATAAAGTGCTATTTGCTGCTTATTCGGTAGGAGTAGCCTTCCCAGAGTAACCACCGCCGCTCAAGATCGATACATCCGGGTGTAGCATCTTCTAAATCGAACCACAACAGTAACAACCACAGCGACACAAATCACTGGACTACGCAGAATTTCTGACCAGACAGTTCGTAATCGGCTGAGGGAGGCAGGAATTTTCCCTAGAAGACCAGTGCGACGTAACGTCTTGACCCCACGTCACTTAGCGTCAATGTTGGAATGTTTCAGTATGTCAATGCCAGACCACATGTTGCACGTGTTAGTCGGGAGTTTCTGCAGCGACACAACGTCCAGACATTACCTTGGCCTGCCCGTTCGCCGGATTTAAACCCAGTAGAACATCTATGGATGCACTGGATCAGCGGGTTCGCCGGAGGAATCCATCACCCCAGACACTTCCGCAACTTCTTACGGCACTGCAGCACGAGTGGCAAAACATTCCACTACGTGTTGTGCAACGTTTGGTTGCTTTCCTGCGTCGCCGTTGTGAGGCTGTCATCAAGGCTCGAGGTGGTCATAACCGATACTGACATTTTGCCCACCCCTATGTCACACATATGCCCGTGTACATGTTTCAGGTGGATTCCCAAAGATACTGTTTCGGACATGTACAGAGTAATCCCCTTACCACGGCGTCTTGATATTTGCTTGTATCATGTCTACCATTTTTTTATTTTTTTTTTTTTTTTTATTATTATTAAACTTTGAAAATCAATGTCAGGTTTCTTTTTTTTTGAAGAGTATATTTTCATATACTTACCTTTCTGGGGTTGGGTTAAAGATTCATTCATTTATTCCAATAGATATTGTTCTTCCTCTCACAAATGTCGACATAAACAGGACGGCATACAGCCCAGTGCCTGATCAGAGAGAGAGAGAGAGAGAGAGAGAGAGAGAGAGAGAGAGAGAGAGAGAGAGAGAGAGAGAGAGAGAGAGAGAGAGAGAGAGAGAGATGATGATAACTAGTTTCACGTGCCCATATACCACTAGGGTTTCGAACACACCCATCCCGAGTCCGACCTCCGATAAGATCTAAAAGTTTAAAGTCCGATCGATATGTCCACGCGAGTGGCCTCGTTAAGGCCGTTTGGGTGCACAGCTTATAGGGACGAGGTGGGTTGCATCCCGTCAAGAAAACCCCTAGATTGACAGTCGATAGACGTTGAAGGTGTAGTGCCGTGCTGAAATACAGATCTTGAGAAGCCGGGTCCGTCTGAACGAGAGAGAGTATCAGACTAGGGTATAGTCCAGTCGTCATGGGTTGGTATAGTGGTGCGGACGGGCCCGACACCGGAGGATACGAGATGGTATCACTATAAAGCAAATAAAATATAGAAAAGAGTAGTAGGGGCCGACCCCGCTTCCTATTTCTTCTTAGAGTGGGGCGGTCAATCTTCCAGTGCTGCTAGGACAGGCTCGGACATGTAGAGACTAAACGCGAACAACCGTGGCGTTCTGCAGAATGGCCGTCATACGAGTCACGAAAAAACAAGTCAACATAGTCAGACGGAGAAATGACGTGGAGGCGAGGAATCTCGCTAAAAAAGAATCCAACCTGGTGGTGCAGACTGTCGAAACGAGAAGCGTTCCAGCGTTCAATCAGTTCCAATGGCCGCATACATCCCAGTAGAAAACTTCATTTTGCTGACAAAAACAACAAAATGAAGGATCCCCAAGTCGAGCACACGAAAGCACGTGCAGTGTGCACCAGCGAAACAAACACGTCTTACCGCGTGGAGCTCCAGACTGGGAATGCCCCCTTTTTTTCTTCTTTTTTTTTAGAAAAAGAAGAAGAAATACTCGCTGTTGTTAAAGTCTAAAAAACAACAAGGCACCTGGATCAGACCAAATCATTAACGAATATATTAAGCAGACAATAGATTGCATGAGTTCTGTATATGTCAAACTCTTTAATTTAGTATTAGATAACGGTATTTTTCCAGATTCCTGGTTGGTTGGTATAATTAAACCTATTTATAAAAGCGGCGATAGGGAGGCTCCCGAAAACTATAGACCCATTACATTACTCAGCTGTCTTGGGAAACTCTTTACTGCTGTCTTGAATAATAGGCCGAAATTATATCTCGAATTGAATGATTTACTCTCAGAAGTTCAAGCTGGATTTAGAAAGGAATATTCAACGAATAATCATATCTTTACTCTCTATGGACTTATCGAATTATTAAAAGCACGAAAGAAAAAACTATTTTGTACATTTATAGATTTTAGCAAAGCATTTGATTCAGTATGGCGAATAAGACTCTGGAGTAAACTTATACAAAACGGTATAAATGGTAAATGTTTCCAAGTCATATATAGTATGTACCAGGATATTAAATCTTGTGTTACTGCTCATAATGCACGGACAAATTATTTTCCTTGTTGTGTGGGTGTTAGGCAAGGTGAAAATGTATCACCCTTGCTGTTCTCCCTGTTCCTTAACGACCTTGAAGAAACTTTTATAAAGAATAAATGTGATGGTATCCAAATAGATGGATTAATCACAGATGCCACCTTGATTAACACTATTGTTCTTCTTGTCTTACTCTATGCCGACGACACAGCGCTGTTCGCAGATAATTTTGAAGATATGCAGACATTACTAAATACTTTTAATTCATATTGTACAGAATGGAAACTAACTGTCAATTGTAAAAAGACAAAAGTTTTATTTTTTAGTGGCAACAAGAAGGACTACAACAAAATGTTTTATTTGGGAAAGTCTAGACTTGATAAAGTAGATACTTATAAATACCTTGGTGTTGTATTCCATAAATTAAATAAATTTACTAATGCAAGAAAAATGTTGTACGAACAAGCACATAAAGTTATGTACTTCGTTCTCAGACAAGGAAAACGCTGTAATATATCTATTCACTGTCAGCTTAAATTATTTGATTGCATGGTTATACCAGTCCTTTTATACGGATGCGAAACATGGGGTTTCGAAAGTTTAGCTTCCATAGATAAACTGTATAATAAATGTTTAAAACTACTGTTACCAGTGAGGAATTCTACACCGTTGTACATGTATGGAGAACTTGGACGTTTCCCGGTAACTATAACTGTAAAGCTAAGGATGATTACTTTTTGGTTCGGTCTAATTACAGGGAAGCAATCCAAGTTATCATTATTTGTTTATAGATTGTTGTTGAATGACTACAATAATAATATTTACAAACATAAATGGATAGACTTGGTAAAATCAATATTGGATAACATTGGTTGTACATATATATGGATGTCACAATGTAGTAGAATTGCAAGTGCTACACTTTTTAAAGAATTTATTTCTTTAAGACTTAAAGATCAATTCCTACAAACATGGTACGGTCATATCGATAATTCCGGAAAAGCTTCAAATTACAAACTGTTAAAATATTGTGTTACATTTGAGACTTATTTAACATCACTTGAGAAAAAACATTGGTGTCCATTATTACGTTTTAGACTCTCAAACCATAATCTCCCCATTGAAACAGGTAGATGGACACGAATACCACTACATGATAGAATATGTCCCCTCTGCAACAGTAACGACATCGGAGACGAGTTCCATTATATACTTAAATGCCCATTTTTTAAAGAACCCAGAATATTTACTTACCACAATACTGTCAATCAAAACCTAATACGGTATAATATCCGCCCGGTCCCCTCCATTATTTTTAGTTAGGGTTGAGGGTTAGGGTTAGGGTTAGGGTTAGGGTTAGGGTTGGGGTTGGGGTTATGGCTGGGGTTAGTGCTAGGGTTGGGGTTAGGGTTGGAGTTAAGGTTAGGGTTAGGGTTAGGGGAAGGGGGGACCGGGCGGATATTTTTCCGTATAATTGTATTATGTACCTAATATGCCGTGGTTTACGGCCTGAGAGTAAATAAAGTTCTGTTCTCTTCTCTTCTGTTCTGTCGCATGGCGTGCACATCACATGTGCGCTATCCTTCTCGAAATCTAATTAACACGTTGTCGTAAACAACTCGCCATTTCCATGCCTGGCGCATTATCGTCGCCGCTCACCACCGTATGGGCAATAACGCAAGACGTGCCGAGACACAAGACTTACACAATGGTGCGGCCGACCCCCACGTCGTTCGAACGACGGAGCACGCAGAGACGCGGAGAGACGCCTTTCTAAACAGAAATGAGTCAGACAAAAGAAAACCCAAATTTTCTTTTCTTTTCTACGTACGAGCAAAAGTTCACGGGCTCGTGCGGAAAGATGTTGACAACATCTTGCGCAGCGCATCGACGGTGTATTCTCAGTGTATTCGCGGATCTGAACACGTCAAAGAGGCTTCCCGTCTGCCCACCACCGATTTGACCGGTGAGGACATGACAAAGGCACGCCATGTCAAAGAACCAAAGGCTTAATGCGACGCACGCGTTGAAACAAAATAGCAATTATGACATGCACTTGAAAAACAAATGGTCTCAACTCATACCACTCATCTGACATTATCATCGGCAGGAAATTAATTGATAATCCCAAAACAAGCCGCAGCCACGGTTGACCGCGCACACCAGGTCGACGCTAATTAGTAATCAGTTTACAACCCCTGTTAATGAAAATAATACAACACGTGCGGAAAGATGTTGACAACATCTTGCGCAGCGCATCGACGGTGTATTCTCAGTGTATTCACGGATGTCTTGTTTTATTGTTATAAAGTATAGGATTACAATGCAGAGAATAATGAAACACAGACACCCACAATTCCCCCCCCCCCACACACACATACACACACACACATACATACACCTACACACCTACAATCACACCTAGACATACCTACACACCTACACACTCACCTACACACACCTACCCGCACACAGCTACACACACCTACACACACACCTACATACACCTACGCACTCACCTAAACCTACACCACACACCTACACAGACATACGCACAAACACACCTACGCACGCACACACACCTACGCACGCACACACACACACACACACACACACAGAATATATATAACCAAATAATAGCACAAGTCTTGTCATTGGTGTGTTTGTTGTGAAAAAATTAGTTTCATTTGGGCAAAAAATGTATGTAAAAAAACCAACTCAAATTTTATGCGGAACTAGGGTAGTCTTAGACACTACCCGTTATTTCTGAAATGAGCAGCTTCACCCCCGATTCACTTTAAGGGTGAAGGGTGGTAATATTTATATCCATAGTGTTTATGTCGATTGATATGCTGCAGGTAGGTGTTTTAGCCACATATGTTACTATTGTCGTCTATGGGATTTGATTTGGTGGTATATCCCCTGCACGTGTGGAAATTCAACGTGGAAGACATACTCTCTTTCGCATATACCGGCCTCGGTGGCGTCGTGGCAGGCCATCGGTCTACAGGCCGGTAGGTACTGGGTTCGGATCCCAGTCGAGGCATGGGATTTTTAATCCAGATACCGACTTAAAACCCTGAGTGAGTGCTCCGCAAGGCTCAGTGGGTAGGTGTAAACCACATGCACCGACCAGTGATCCATAACTGGTTCAACAAAGGCCATGGTTTGTGCTATCCTGCCTGTGGGAAACGCAAATAAAAGATCCCTTGCTGCTAATAGGAAAGAGTAGCCCATGTAGTGGCGACAGCGGGTTTCCTCTCACAATCTTTGTGGTCCTTAACCATATGTCTGACGCCATATAACCGTAAATAAAATGTGTTGAGTGCGTCGTTAAATAAAACAGTTCTTTCTCTCTCGCATATGGTTCTTGGTTTTAACAATATTTATTGCTGTTCAAAAACAGTAGCAGTCTGCGGATTGGCCAACAGGCATTAGCCTATATTAAGGCCTTTTCCATATAGTTTTTATTAACAGACACAATTTCTTTAAAACATGAATATTTGTACTGTTAAACATGTGTTAGGATGTTTTTTATATTTCTAGAGGAATTAATGATAATCTTGCTATTAAAATCTGTTTTGGACTTATTGACCGGGGACCACGGAAAGTGTCCCCATGACAGACGTGCTTTAACCTTCAATGGGTGTAAGCACGTGTCAAGTCGTTGGGTATTGACTGAATGTTAAAAGAACAAAACAAGAAACAAATATAGAAACATATTCTACAAAAATCAATACCGATCATAAAGCACCAAACGAAACAAAGCAAAGCAAAGCATAAGCAAGGCAAAGCAAAGCAAAGCAAAGCAAAGCAAAACAAAGCAAAGCATAAGCAAGGCAAAGCAAAGCAAAGCAAAGCAAAGCATAAGCAAGGCAAAGCAAAGCATAGCAAGGCATAAGCAAGGCAAAGCAAAGCAAAGCAAAGCAAAACAAAGCAAAGCAAAGCAAAGCAAAACAAAACAAAACAAAAACAAACAAAAACAATAACAATAACAAACAAACAAGAACCAAGGCATGAAGTTAAGATATCAATGTATCGTGTCCGTGTGCCAATACTGACTCCAAACCTTAATGAGTGCTTACTTCATTGGAAATGGGTAAGGCCACAGCACCGACCTCTTTATTACTAAAGGGTGGGATTTAGCTCAGTCGGTTGAGTGCCTGCCTGGGGTCTTTGCATCGCAGGATCGCAGGATCGCAGGTTTCCGCTGATGACTACGTATCAGAATTACCAAATGTTTGACATCCAATAGCCGATGGTTAATTAATTTATTAATGTGCTCCAGTGGTGTCGTTAAAGAAAACAAACTCTTTCTCACTAACCACTAACCATTATCCCCACGTCCTGGACAAATAGCCCAGATAGCGATCAGAATACTTTCTTGAGCTTTAAAGCGACGGTCGCTAGTTTTTATAGACTACGGCGTATTTTCAATATTAGAGCATGTTTTTTTGTTTTTTTGATAACTGAAAATTAATCACACATTACTTAGATTGTATTCAGATTATCCATAATCTTAAAGCGACAGACTCAAGTTTCTAAAAACACTGCGTAGTTTTTAAGTATTAGAGCCGTTTTTGATAATTGAAATCAGACATTGCTTATATTTTATTCTTTAAATTATCAATTTCCGTAGAACCGAAGTGTTATAAATACATTTATCGTATTTTTACAAACGCATGCACCTCGAAATAGTAAGGGTTATGGAGAAGAGCTCTAATTTATTTTTAAGCGTATATTTCTCCATTTTTACGTCACATACTCGTTTCAACGTCACGGACTCGTTTCAATGTTACAGAATTGTTTGAACGTTACAGACTGGTTTGAACGTCACAGACTCGTTTCAATGTCACATACTCGTTTCAACGTCACGGACTCGTTTCAATGTCACATACTCGTTTCAACGTCACAGACTCGTTTCAATGTCACATACTCGTTTCAACGTCACAGACTTGTTTCAATGTCACAGACTCGTTTCATCGTCACAGACTCTTGTTTCACTCTGTTATAACGTTATTCAGGTTTGTTACAGGTTTGTAGATTAACCAAATGTAGTGTCGGTTTTTACGGGTTGAAACTAGAGTCCGCGATTTTAAGAGGCACTTGCAGCCAATTTCTCGTTTCAGTCAGTGCACCACGACTGGTATATCAAATGCCATGGTATGTGCTATCCTGTCTGCGGGATGGTGCATATAAAAGATCCCTCGCTATTACTGGAAAAATGTAGCGGGTTTCCTCTTTATGACTGTGCCAAAATTATCCTATATTTGATATCCAATAGCCGATGATTAATAAATCAATGTGCTTTAGTGGTGTCGTTAAACAAAACAAACTTTAACTTGAAGCCACTTTAATACCAGCAATCATTAGTTAGTTCCATGAGAAGTGAGGTCTTGTTAAGCTTAAACCGGCCTCGGTGGCGTCGTGGTTAGACCATCGGTCTACAGGCTGGTAGGTACTGGGTTCGGATCCCAGTCGAGGCATGGGATTTTTAATCCAGATACCGACTCCAAACCCTGAGTGAGTGCTCCACAAGGCTCAATGGGTAGGTGTAAACCACATGCACCGATCAGTGATCCATAACTGGTTCAACAAAGGCCATGGTTTGTGCTATCCTGCCTGTGGGAAGCGCAAATAAAAGATCCCTTGCTACTAATCGGAAAGAGTAGCCCATGTAGTGGCGACAGCGGGTTTCTTCTGAAAATTTGTGTGGTCCTTAACCATATGTCTGACGCCATATAACCGTAAATAAAAATGTGTTGAGTGCGTCGTTAAATAAAACATTTCTTTCTTTGTTAAGCTTAAATTAATCATTTTTTGATTGCTATAACCGCTTCTTTCTTTTTTTTTTTCAATTTTCGCGAGTTTAGTCCAAATCCACGCCCGTTTGCAATTTGTCTCAACCCCCACTAGCCCACTGTTAGAAATCCATGACTTGTTTTCGACCCAAAACCGCTCAATCTAATATAATAAGTAGGATTTTGTCGCGAGAAATCGCTACGCCTGTGGCAAACCGCGTTCGGCGGACTGCTTCCTGTTCTAATGACACGGAAGTGCGGAGGCGTTTGACAGCAGCAGTGATTAGCCGGAGACTGAAACAGCCAATGGTATACACGAAACTAGACTGAACTTTGACCTCAACTTTATTACAATCCGACTGCATAGGGTATTACTGTTGTATTTTGTAGATCGATATTGAACTTACTCTACATTCTGTTTGCACCAATCGGACACGATTATAGTGGTCATGTGATTCTATATTTAGTAACGTTAAACTCCTCATAAGAATGTATTATAAAGATTTACAACCACGCTCATTAACATACCATTAAAACGAACAAAGAGAGACAAAATACACCCACCCAAACTGCTCACTAGAAACAACACAACACAAACCCTCACAAAAAAGACCGCACAACTGTCCCGTCAACACACCCCCCCCCCCCGAACCTCCCCCGAACCTCCCCCAAAACAAATAACACGAACAACCACACAATATACACAAAGAATAAAAAATGTGAGCGAATCATATTCAAATTTAACATTAAACCTTGTTAGCCTTTCAAAGTTTGTTTTTGTTAGCGACACCACTAGAGCACATTGATTAATTAATCATCAGCTATTGGATGTCAAACATTTGGCAATTCTGACACGTAGTCATCAGAGGAAACCCGCTACATTTTTTTTTAGCAGCAAGGGATCTTTTATATGCACTTTCCCCACAGGCAGTCAAGCACATACCACGACATTTGACCAGTTGTGATGCACTGGTTTTAGAACGAGAGAAAACCCAATCAGCTGAATGGATCCACCGAGGTGGTTCGATCCTGCGACGCAAGCACCTCAAGCGAGCGCTCAACCGACTGAACTAAACCCCGTCCCTATTAGCCGTTCAAATCCGCCGATTACAAAATGACTGTTGCCAAGCTACGTCTGAGATGCTTTGATCGCAGGCTCAAAGCCCATCAGTAGACCCATTATCTGCTTAGTTTTCTCCTCGTTCTAACCAGTATCCTACGACTAGTATACCAAATTCCGCGGTATGTGCTGTCGTGCATGTATGTGGGAAAAGGGCATATAAAAGATCCCTCGCTGCTCATGAAACAATGTATCTGTTATGGTCAGGTCAGGTCAGAGAGTTTAACGTGCACATTCAGAACAAGCTGATGTAGCGCACGCCTGTCCTGGGCGTAGGTGTCGTCCTCAGCCGGTTCCTCCGTCCAGGGCAGGGCTGTTATGGAGACTAGCACTGGTATTTAACGGTATTTCTCTGTTTCATCGTCACAGACTCATGTGTCACTCTATAGTAACTTTATCCAAATGTGTTACAAGTGTGTAGATTAACTAAACTTGGTGTGCATTTTCATTGGCTGAAACTAGGGTCTGCACCTTTAAAAATCAGACCAAATATTGGTCAGGCCGAAAACTGACCGGCCTTACCACTTCCTACAACCTTAATGGTGGTGGTGGTGGTGGGGATGAGTGGGGGGGGGGGAGTGCTGGGGGAGGCTCAGCGACCCTGTTTTTCTTACGACAGGACCCTACCAAACATAAAAGAACTAGGGCCGGAGGGGGTAAGTAAACAATAGTCAGGGCAGAGTAAAAGAGGTGTCTTCTTCAGCTAAACAAAAAGGGCACATTTTCGGATTGTTCTGGGGGCAACTACAAGCTTGCCACCCCACTAGATACCATCCTGTACAGGCCTGTCTATGTATACGAGTCGGTCTGGGATCGATCCCCGTCGGTGCGTCCACCGGCCTATTTCTCGTTCCAGCCAGTGAAAGGCGAATGATACATCGAAGGCCGTAGTGTGTGCTATCCTGTCTGTGGGATAGTCCATATGAAAAATCCCTTGCTACCAATGGAAAAAATTAGCGGGTTTTGTCTGTAAGAGTAAATATCAAAATTACCAAATGTTTGACATCCAGTAGCTGATGATTAATACATCAATGTGTTCTAGTGGTGTCGTTAAACAAAACAAACTTTTAGTGAGTGATTATTTACACATTCTGCCTCAAGAGTTCCTCTCATAGGAAAATTAGCACAAAACATATTTTGGTTTTGTCTCTTACACTGAAATATTCCGCTACGCCTTAATTTAAGAGACATTCCTGAGTTTACTATATTGTAAGATGTTTCGGACTAATAAAATATTTCTACGATTAAACTTGCATATTAAATATATATTCTTGTTTAGAATATCAGTGTCTGTATATTCAACGTGTTTCTGGTCGTCTTAATATTTGTAAGAAGCCCAAATTGGATTTTTGTCTTCAAATAATTTCGTACGTACATTTTTTTTTTTTTAGGAAATAAGATGAAATTTAACCTAGTACAAATATTAGAACGATCAGAAACACGTTCAATATACAGCCACTAATATGATATGCAGATAAATATATTTGATATGTAATTACAATCGTTAAAAAGTCTCTGTTAATCAATAAAAATTGCAGCAAACTCGGGAATGTCCCTTTAAATCACGTAGTTTTCGCAAAGGTCCATGTTCTGAGATTTAATAAAACAAGCAGAATTGCTAAAGCATATTGAATACGTGTCCCCTATGAGGTCCAAATAAATTTCGTATCTCCTAAGTTCAAGGGCGATAACTCTGTGAAAATTTTGTAAATCGCCATGAAAGTCAAACCAGATCTGTAACAGTACATGATAAAGCTATCCACAACATGTCATCTCAGTACCTTGAGGCATTGCAAAAAACAAAAACAAACAAACAAGCAAAAAGGTTTTTCGTATCTCCTAAGTTCAAGGACCATAACTCTGTCAAATAGGGGGTAAATCACCACGATAGTCAAACTTGATCTGTAACAGCACTGTGTACATAATAAAGCTATACACAAGATGAAAGAAAGAAAAAGAAAGGTTTTATTTAACGAAGCACTCAACACATTTTATTTACGGTTATATGGCGTCAGACATATGGTTAAGGACCACACAGATTTTGAGAGGAAACCCACTGTCGCCACTTCATGGGCTACTCTTTCCGATTATCAGCAAGGGATCTTTTATTTGCGCTTCCCACAGGCAGGATAGCACTGGTCGGTGCAAGTGGTTTACACCTACCCATTGAGCCTTGCGGAGCACTCACTCAGGGTTTGGAGTCGGTATCTGGATTAAAAATCCCATGCCTCGACTTGGATCCGAACCCAGTACCTACCAGCCTGTAGACCGATGACCTAACCACGACGCCACCGAGGCCGGTACACAAAATGAGTTACCACTGCCACTGAGAACCCCAAGGAAATGAACAGCAAAGCTCCTTGGGTCTCCCTTTCGGCCTCTCTCTCGGGGGCGGGACTTAGTCCAGTGGTAAAACGCTCGCTTGATGCGCGGTCGGTCTGAGATTGATCCCTGTCGGTGGGACCATTGGGCTATTTCTCGTTCCAGCCAGTGCACCACGACTGGTATATCCCTGTATGTGGGATGGTGCATATAAAAGATCCCTTACTGTTAATCGAAAAGAAAAGCCCATGAAGTGGCGACAGCGGGTTTCCTCTCTCAATATCTGTGTGGTCCTTAACCATATGTCTGACGCCATATAACCGTATATAAAATGTGTTGAGTGCGTCATTAAACAAAACATTTCTTTCCTTCTTTCTGCAATAAAAAAGGTGCATTGCCTGGGTCAAATCCACAATTATTTTCTGTAATAACATTAAAACATTAAATAAATATTAAACAAAACAATCTATTTATACGTCACCGCCGATTACTGTGACCAAAATTAAGTACATTTGCAA